>NC_041387.1:462539324-462548064 GCF_002162155.2 Triticum dicoccoides | reverse complement strand
GAGTACTTGGACTGCAACTAAGCCTCCGTGTGGAACACTGGCTTACCACTCGGTAGGATTTTGTTTACTTAGGCGAGTACTTGGACTGCAGCTAAGCCTCCGAGTGGAAGGCTGGCTTACCACTCGGTAGGATTTTGTTTACTTAGGTGAGTACTTGGACTGCAACTAAGCCTCCGAGTGGAAGGCTGGCTTACCACTTAGTAGGATTTTGTTTACTTAGGCGAGTACTTGGACTGCAGCTAAGCCTCCGAGTGAAAGACTGGCTTACCACTCGGTAGGATTTTGTTAATCTTAGGCGAAACAGATTCACAGCTAAGCCTCCGAGTGGAAGGCTGGCTTACCACTCGGTAGGATTTCTTTACAAGCTTAGGCGAAACGGGTTCGCAGCTAAGCCACCCACTGGGGGACAGATTTATGAGAACAAAAGTAGTAACAATTACTGAGAAAATTATGAAACTCTTGTCTTTGATGAATACACTACAGGAGTACTTTTATTACAACTCATCCCAGTGAAAAACTTAAGTATAAAAAGGACGGAGCAGGTCCGTGTTCCATGCTCGGGGCTCGTCAATCTGGTGCTCGACATTGTAGAGGCGGTATGCCCCATTATGGATAACTTTGGTGACGATGAAGGGACCTTCCCAGGTAGGAGCAAGCTTGTGTGGTTTCTGCTGATCCACTCGGAGAACTAAATCTCCTTCCTGGAAGGCTCGACTCCTCACATTTCTGGCATGGAAGTGACGCAAGTCCTGCTGGTAAATGGTCGATCGGATTAAGGCCATCTCTCTTTCTTCTTCTAGAAGGTCGACTGCGTCCTGTCGGGCTTGCTCTGCTTCAGCTTCAGTCCAGAGTTCGACTCGGGGTGCGTTGTGAAGCAGGTCACTTGGCAAGACTGCTTCAGCTCCGTAGACCAAGAAGAACGGAGTCCTCCCAGTCGACCGATTTGGCGTGCTCCTTAATCCCCAAAGCACCGATGGAAGTTCGTCGACCCATGCACCAGTTGCGTGTTTGAGGTCGCGCATCAGTCGGGGTTTCAACCCTTTGAGAATTAAGCCATTTGCTTGTTCTGCTTGCCCATTCGACTGAGGGTGGGCGACTGAAGCATAGTCGACTCGTGTACCTTGAGATGCGCAGAAGGCTCTGAACTCTTCGGAGTCGAAGTTTGACCCATTGTCTGTGATAATACTGTGGGGAACTCTATATCTAAATACCAACTCCGTGATGAATCTGACGGCAGTGCTGGCATCCAGATTCTTGATGGGTTTAGCTTCGATCCACTTAGTGAACTTGTCGACTGCTACCAATACGTGGGTGTAGCCGTTTCTGCCTGTCCTCAGTGGTCCAACCATATCCAACCCCCATACAGCAAAAGGCCAGACGAGTGGAATGGTCTTCAAGGCTGAGGCGGGTTTGTGTGACATATTGGAGTAAAATTGACATCCTTCACACTTATCGACTATCTCTTTCGCCATCTCATTTGCTCTGGGCCAGTAAAAACCCGCTCGGTATGATTTAGCCACGATGGTCCAAGAGGACGCATGATGGCCACAGGTCCCCGAATGGATGTCGTTGAGAATCATTCGACCTTCCTCTGGTGTTATGCATTTCTGGCTGACTCCAGTCGCACTTTCTCTGTATAACTGTCCCCTCATGACGGTGAAGGCTTTGGATCGGCGGACGATCTCTTGAGCCTCTTCTTCATTCTCGGGGAGCTCTTTCCTCGGAATATAGGCGATATAGGGCACTATCCAGTCGGGAGTGATGACCAGAACCTCCATGATCAAGTCGACCACAGCTGGGACCTCGACTTCAGTCGGAACTGTGGCGCTTTTCGGCTGCGGGGCTTCCTCGGTGAAAGGATCTTCTTGAACTGACAGCGTGTGAACATGCTCCAAAAACACGCCACTCGGAATGGCTTCCCTCTTGGAACCTATCTTGGCCAAATCATGGCCGCTTGATTTTTCAGTCGGGGAACGTGATGGAGCTCTAATCCCTCAAATTTCTTCTCCAGCTTTCTGACTGCATTGCAGTATCCAGTCATGGCTGGGCTTCTGACGTCCCACTCCTTCATCACTTGGTTGACCACTAAGTCCGAGTCGCCGTAGACCATGAGGCAACGGACGCCGAGTGAAATGGCCATACGCAACCCGTACAAGAGTGCTTCGTATTCTGCTTCATTGTTGGAGGAGTCAAAGTGAATCTGGAGTACATATCTGAGCTTATCTCCTCGGGGGGAAACCAAGACCACTCCAGCACTGGAACCATTCAGCATTTTGGAGCCATCGGAGAACATAGTCCAGTGCTCCGAGTGAACTTGGGTTGGTAACTGCTGTTCAGTCCACTCGGCGAGGAAATCTGCTATTGCTTGGGACTTGATAGCTTTCTTTGCCTCAAATCTGATATCTAGGGGAAAAAGTTCAATCGCCCATTTTGCCACTCGACCGGTTGCGTCTCTGTTGTGCAGAATCTCTGATAAGGGGCGTCGGTGACGACTGTGATAATATGGTCAGAGAAGTAGTGAGCAACTTTCTTTGTCGTCATATAAATCCCATATACAAGCTTCTGATAATGCGGGTATCGTTGCTTGGATGGGGTCAGGACTTCGGAAATGTAATACACTGGGCGCTGAACTTTGAAGGCTTTCCCTTCCTCTTCCCGCTCGACCGTAAGCACAGTACTGACGACTTGTCCTGTGGCTGCAATGTAAAGCAGCAAAGGCTCTTTGCTGATTGGGGCAGCAAGCACCAGCTGGGTGGAAAGCAGGGTTTTTAACTCTGCAAACGCTGCATCAGCTTCTGCAGTCCACTCGAACTTGTCTGACTTCTTCATCAGTCGGTAAAGAGGCAATGCCTTTTCACCGAGGCGAGAGATGAATCTACTTAACGCGGCCAAGCATCCAGTAAGTTTCTGGACATCGTACACACGCACAGGGCGTTTCATTCGGAGTATAGTGCCAACTTTTTCTGGGTTGGTGTCGATTCCTCGTTCGGAAATGAGAAAACCGAGTAACTTTCCGCCAGGAACTCCGAAGCTGCACTTTGATGGATTAAGCTTGATATCATACCTCCTGACGTTGGCAAATGTTTCAGCGAGCTCAATCAGCAGGTCGGAACCTTTCCATGACTTGACCACAATGTCATCCATGTACGCTTCCACATTCCGACTGATTTGAGTGAGAAAACACTTCTGAATCATCCTCATGAATGTGGCTCCGGCATTCTTGAGGCCGAATGGCATGGTGACATAACAGAAGCACCCGAATGGGGTGATGAAAGCCGTTTTGATCTCATCGGGTCTAAACAGACGGATCTGATGGTACCCGGAATAAGCGTCCAAGAAAGAAAGTCGCTCACATCCCGCAGTCGAGTCGACCATTTGTTCGATGCGGGGAAGAGGAAAATGATCTTTCGGGCAGTCCTGATTGATATGCTTGAAATCGATGCACATGCGAAGCGAATTGTCCTTTTTGGGGACCATTATGACATTGGCGAGCCGAGTGGTAAATTGTCGTGGTTCTAAGTCTGACAGTAGAATGGGGGTTAGGTATGGAGAGGCAAGATCCTAGCTATGGAGCAGTTGTACACACGAGTGTTTTACGAGTTCAGGCCCTTCCCAGAGGAAGTAACAGCCCTACGTCTCGGAGCCTGGAGGCGGTCAACTGGATTATGTGTGTGAGAGGTACAGGGGGCGAACCCTTCTACCACTGGAGGGGGTGGCTTATATAGAGGACGCCAAGACCCCAGCCAGCCCACGTAACAGAGGGCTAAAGTACATTAAGGTCTGGCGTTACTGGTAACGCCCTACATAAAGTGCCATCATGGCAATTAAGACTACTTAATTGCAGACCGTTTGGATACAGAATAGGTCCTGAACTCCTGATGGTCGAGTGAGTCTTCATGGTCGAGTGTCTTCAGGTTCGTCGAGTGGAATCCCTCTTGGTCGATTGGAAGACGGCTTCCTCTAAGAGATGTCCTTGGGGAGGGTACCTTGGACAGGTCCATAACCCTACCCTAGGTACATGACTTCATCAGTAGCCCCCGAATGGATCGAGGTTTGAGTGAGGAAGGAGTTGGCAATCTTTCCGACCTGCTTTCTGGTACTATAAAGGTGTTTTTGCTCTGGATCAATGACTTTCAAGTGAGGGTGTCAACTTTCGTTCAGTCGCCTTGATCCATTCTTTATATCTGTCGAGTGAACTTTATGAACTTGAAGATTTCCGAGCGACGGATCGCAGGAGATCTTCCGTCTGACAAGTTGCCCTGTGGTTAGCGGATTTAGTGGGATCCGAATTTTGGGAAGCGCGCGAAGCGGAGAGGGCCGCGGTACTCGGATGGGATAAGGCAGGGACGCCTCGATTCCCGCACCGCCTTTTTTGCCACGTATCACGTGCGCGACTGTTTCGGGATTTAACAGGATTGCCTGGGCCTACCCGTCAGCCACTCGGAAGTGGCCCCATATAAGGAACCAGGTGGAGGTTTTCCGAACAGTGCCTCCTTATTTTCTCCTCCCTCGTCTCCAGATTCATCTGCTGCGCTCGCCAATTGCCCGGCGCCGCTGCTCCGTTCCAGCTTCGTCGGTGACAATGGTGAAGGAGAAGACGGCGGCTTTGGAGCGGCCGAAGAAGGCGACGGCGCAAGCGAAGGGGAGAGCGCCCAGTCGGGGTGGATCCTCATCGCGGTATCGCCTGCCGTAGGGTTGGATCCAAGGGGATTGGATCCGCTCAACCATCACCCAGAAGGACCTCGACGACCTAGCCAACGAGGGGCTGATCGAGCACGGAGCAGCGAGGCTTGCGGGGGCGGAGTGGCAACCGCAACCTCAGGAGGGTGAGTGCGTCCTCTTGGCAAATCATGTAGATCGAGGGTTTTCTCTGCCACCGCATCTTTTCTTCCGAGGATTTCTGAATTTCTTCGGAGCTCAGCTTCACCATTTTACCCCAAATTCCATCGCCTATCTCTCCACCTTTGTATCTTTGTGTGAGAACTTCTTGGGTTGTCGGCCGCACTGGGGCCTCTTCAAACACATATTCACTTGTCGTTCCCAGACGGTGAAAAAGGCCAGCCCCAATGACGAGAGAACCCAGGTTATCCAGATGTGTGGGGGTCTCGGGGTCCAGATGAGGAGTAAGAGCACTTTCCCTGCTATGACCCTTCCTTAGTCGGTCAGAGGGTGGCAGTCGACCTGGTTCTACTGCCAAGACTAGTCGATGCCAGGGCAGTCGACTGGGCTCCCTCCCTTCTCTATGAGTCGAGTGAACAAGCCCTCCTCTCTGAAAGTAGTTCCGGAGGAGAAGGCTCAGGTAAAAATGTTGATGGAGCAAGTAGTTCAGTTGATTCGTGGCGGTGTGACCGGCATGGACCTTCTGGAGGTTTTCCTTCGGCGGCGCATCCAATCACTACAGTACCGGGGCCACCCGATGTGGCTGTATTCTGGTACTGAAGACACTAGTCGGGTACACCTAGAGGAGGTCGACGATGCTACACTGGAGAGGTGGATGACTGCCGTCACGGGGAACAAGGACAACCCTCGTGGAGCTAGGAGGATCGTTCCACTCGACCACTCTTATGAGGTGGACAATGTATGACCATTTTCCTCCGATTGCTCCATCCATTTTGTTTCGTTGTATTTCAGTCGATTGACTTTTTTCTTGCTTGCTGTCTTTTAGGAAACCACCGAGTTGTACTCGATGCCCAACGGGGCGCAGGCACAGGCCGAAGAGGAGGAAGGAAGCGGAGGTGAAAGTCAAGAGGAGTGGGAGTCGGACGCCGATGAGGGTGAGGAAGACGCAGGCCTGACGAGGAGGAAGAGGAGGAGGAAGAGGAGGAGGAAGAGGAGGAGGAAGTTGCGCCTCCTCGTTCCGAAAGGAGGTCCAAGCTCGCCCACGACCCTGCGGCTGATCATGGCAAGGGAGTCACGCCTGCTGGGCAGTCGACGAAACATCCTCGGACAACTTCACCGGCGCCGACTGAAAAGGCGTCGAAGCAACCTCGAGCAGCCCCGTCAAAACCGGCGAAGGCCCTACCAAAGATGAGGATGGAGATTCCGACTGTTTCTGGGTAACGGTCATAACTCGTGTTTTCCATTCTTGGTCGACTCAACCGCTGACCGACTGATATTTGAAAATTGCAGTGCTGCTAATTCTGAGACTTCAGCCAGGCATGAGGATCAAGAAATGGAAGATGCTGCTACTTCTCATCCTGGTATGATGTGCGCGGTTTCGCTTTCGGTCGATTGAATCTTTATTTTTGATTTTGAACTTCTTCTGCAGCTCCACCTAACATTGTCATCAATCTTCCTGACGATGACGACGAAGCGCCACTGAGGCAGAGGAGGAGCAGGAAGGCGACTGTTGGCAAGGCTGCGCAGGTTATGTCAGCACCTGGACCACAGATTCCAGAGGGGAGCAACGTTACTCGGGCTACCGTGTCCTTTGCGGAGCCGTTGACGGTTGCCCGCCCTTCATCGTCGAGTGCTGACCCGCCTTATCTCTTCCCCACCTACCACGTCTCGGAGGACCAAGCAAGCGCTGCCAAGGAAGCCATACGCCAGGCTGGGATTATGATGGAGCAGGTGAAGGCGATCCGAACCGCCAGCCAAGAAGCTTATGACGCGAGCTCAGCTCTCCAGAGCAATGTCCAGGTTAGTTGAACACCGACTGGAAATCTTGATATTTGTCATGCACCCACTGGGTGTGTCAATTCTAAAGTGGACTGCTGGCAGTCGACTATAGTCTTTTTGTCTTGAGATTTCTCACTTTACTTGTTTCACGCGAGCATGGTCGAGTGGAACAATGAAACTGGTGGGGGCACGCTGAGTGCACCCACTGGGTGTAGTCCCCGAGAATGTGGTCGATTGCTGGCAATCGGCTATGGTCTGAATTTTTTTTTGATAGTTAACTGCTTCCGGTCGACTGATCGACTCTGAGTCTAGCCGATAGAACTAGTGGGGGCACGCTAAGTGCACCCACTGGGTGTAGTCCCCGAGACTACAGTTGAATGTTTAGATTCAACTGTAGTCTTAGAAATAGTACGATTTTTCCTTTAGTCACTCGGAAGTGATCTGTCGTTGATGTTTGTCGACTAAACTTTCGCAGAAATCTTCTGACCTTTTTTCTCGTTATACCGAATTGGAGAACAAGTATATCCAACTTCAGCTTGACTAGAAGCTTGTCCAAGAGAACTTCACGAAGGCGAAGGAGGAGGCAAAAGGTATGTTTGGTGAGAATCTTGACGACTGTCCTCGCTTCTTGCCTGTCTCCGAATCTGATCTTATTGTGATTTTCGCAGAAAAACTGAGAGATGCTCTGAAGAAGAAGGACCTTGACCTTGCCGAGGCGCAGAAAACGGCTACAGACAAGACTAGGCTTGCAGAAGAGAAGTTGGCTTCTGTCAACAAACTTGAAGAAGAAAACACTAATCTGAAAGCCGCTCTTGACGTGGCCAACCAAGAAGTCACTCGACTGAAGAATGCCAATATGGTCCTGGACGACAAAGCTGGTGAACTGGCAGGAAAGAAGAATGACTTGGAGCTTTATCTGGGAGGACTCGCCAAGAAGCTGTTCCTCATGCTCGAAGGTAACCTCTTATCTCCGATTGGTAGTTACTGACTTGCTCTAAGGGCATTAGCTTATCCTTGAATCATGTCCACAGAATTCTGCCAAAACTTTGAAGAGGAGACTAGTCGAGTGGAGACTGGCTTGGATCCCATCGATTCTCTGGTGAAGGATGAAACTGCTATGAACGTGCTCCACCTCGAGTCCCGCATTACTGCAGTGGTCGATTACCTCGCAAGACTGAAGGCCGCTACATCGCGCATCGACACATCGCTCTGGCTAGAAGAAATGCTTCAGAACGACCTTGAATAGCTGATGACTCTACTGAACGAAATTCCGAGTCGAGTGCAAGAATGGAAGAAGTCTTCTGCCCGGTGCGGTGCTGACGTCGCTCTGTCCTTGGTCCGTGTCCACTACAAAGAAGCGAGAGAAGACAAGCTGGTGTCTCTCAAGGTGGCCAATACTAGGAAGCATGACTTCCGTTCTTTCATGGAGACCTTCATCTCGGCCGCCACTCGGATTGCAGATGGGATCGACCTAGACGAGTTCGTTGCGCCTTCCAGCCCTCCGCAGGAGGGGTAAAAAACTGTTATGCTTGATGATTTGAATTTGCCTCGGAATGCCGAGTGATTTTTGTAACCGCCAAACTTTAACAGGCTTGATGCGTGAGCACTTCTAGGTCCGTAGGACGTATCCGAACTTGATTTGCCGTTGAAATACGTTTGCTTCTGTTGGACAACAATCTTCTTTGGGTTGGAGTATATACTAGCATCTGTAATGCTCTTTTGCAGGTAGGAGTGAAGCACAAATCGTCGTCGACCTGTGCTCGTCATGTTTGGGCAAGTGCTGGGTTGCAACTAAGCCCCCGAGTGGGAGGTTTGCTCTCCACTCGGTATTATTTTAGAAACTTAGGCGAGCACTGGGCTGCAGCTAAGACCCCGAGTGGGAGGTTTGCTCTCCACTCGGTAGGTTTTTTAGAAACTTAGGCGAGCACTGGGCTGTAGCTAAGCCCCCGAGTGGGAGGTTTGCTCTCCACTCGGTAGGTTTTTTTAGAAACTTAGGCGAGCACTGGTATGTAGCTAAGCCCCCGAGTGGGAGGTTTGCTCTCCACTCGGTAGGTTTTTTAGAAACTTAGGCGAGCACTGGGCTGTAGCTAAGCCTCCGAGTGGAAGGCTGGCTCTCCACTCG
>NC_041387.1:462441110-462538853 GCF_002162155.2 Triticum dicoccoides | reverse complement strand
TGGCTTACCACTCGGTAGGATTTTGTTTTAACTTAGGCGAAACGGATTCGCAGCTAAGCCTCCGAGTGGAAGGCTAGCTTACCACTTTGTAGGATTTTTAAAAACTTAGGCGAGCACTGGGCTGCAGCTAAGCCTCCGAGTGGAAGACTGGCTTATCACTCGGTAGGATTTTCAAAAACTTAGGCGAGCACTGGGCTGCAGCTAAGCCTCCGAGTGGAAGGCTGGCTTACCACTCGGTAGGATTTTGTTTTAACTTAGGCGAAACGGATTCGCAGCTAAGCCTCCGAGTGGAAGGCTGGATTACCACTCGGTAGGATTTTTAAAAACTTAGGCGAGCACTGGGCTGCAGCTAAGCCTCCGAGTGGAAGGCTGGCTTACCACTCGGTAGGATTTTTGACAACCTTAGGCGAAATGGGTTCGCAGCTAAGCCACCCACTGGGGGACAAATTTATGAAAGCAAAAGCAATAACGATTTCTAAGAAAATTATGAAACTCTTGTCTTTGATGAATACACTATAGGAGTACTTTTATTACAACTCATCCGAATGGAAAACTTAAGTATAGAAAGGGCGGAGTAAGTCCGCGTTCCATGCTCTGGGCTCGTCAATCTGGTACTCGACATTGTAAAGGCGGTATGCCCCATTATGGAGAACCTTGGTGACGATGAAGGGACCTTCCCAAGTAGGAGCAAGCTTGTGTGGTTTCTGTTGATCCACTCGGAGAACTAAATCTCCCTCTTGGAAAGCTCGACTCTTCACATTTCTGGCATGGAAGCGACGCAAGTCCTGCTGGTAAATGGTCGATCGGATCAAGGCCATCTCTCTCTCTTCTTCTAGAATATCGACTGCATCCTGTCGGGCTTGCTCTGCTTCAGCTTCGGTGTAGAGTTCGACTTGGGGTACATTGTGAAGCAGGTCACTCGGCAGGACTGCTTCAGCTCCGTAGACCAAGAAGAACGGATTCCTCCCAGTCGACCGATTTGGCGTGGTCCTTAATCCCCAAAGCACCAACGGAAGTTCGTCGACCCATGCACCAGCTGCGTGTTTGAGGTCGCGGATCAGTCGGGGTTTCAGTCCTTTGAGAATTAAGCCATTTGCTCGTTCTGCTTGTCCATTCGACTGAGGGTGAGCGACTGAAGCTTAGTCGACTCGTGTACCCTGAGATGCGCAGAAGGCTCTGAACTCTTCGGAGTCGAAGTTTGACCCATTGTCCGTGATGATGCTGTGGGGAACTCCATATCTGAATACCAACTCCCTGATGAAGCTGACGGCGGTGCCGGCATCCAAATTCTTGATGGGTTTAGCTTCAATCCACTTAGTGAACTTGTCGACTGCTACCAACACACGGGTCTATCCGTTTCTGCCTGTCCTTAGAGGTCCAACCATATCCAGTCCCCACACAGCAAAAGGCCAGACGAGTGGAATGGTCTTCAAGACTGAGGCGGGTTTGTGTGACATATTGGAGTAAAATTGACATCCTTCACACTTGTTGACTATCTCTTTCGCCATCTCATTTGCTCTGGGCCAATAGAAACCAGCTCGGTATGCTTTAGCCATGATGGTCCGAGAAGACGCATGATGGCCACAGGTCCCCGAGTGGATGTCGTTGAGAATCATTCGACCTTCTTCTGGTGTTATGCATTTCTGACTGACTCCAGTCGCACTTTCTCTGTATAACTGTCCCCTCATGACGGTGAAGGCTTTGGATCAGTGGGCGATCTCCCTAGCCTCTTCTTCATTCTCGGGGAGCTCTTTCCTCAGAATATAGGCGATATATTGCACTATCCAATCGGGAGTGATGACCAGAACTTCCATGATCAAGTCGACCACAGCTGGGACCTCGATTTCAGTCGGATCTGTGGTGCTTTTTGGCTGTGGGGCTTGCTCAGTGAAAGGATCTTCTTGAACTGACGGCGTGTGAACATGCTCCAAGAACACGCCACTCGGAATGGCTTCCCTCTTGGAACCTATCTTGGCCAAGTCATCGGCTGCTTGATTTTTCAGTCGGGGAACGTGATGGAGCACTAATCCCTCAAATTTCTTCTCCAGCTTTCTGACTGCATTGCAGTATCCAGTCATGACTGGGCTTCTGATGTCCCACTCCTTCATCACTTGATTGACCACTAAGTCCGAGTCGCCGTAGACCATGAGGCGACGGACGCCGAGTGAAATGGCCATACGTAATCCGTACAAGAGTGCTTCGTATTCTGCTTCATTGTTGGAGGAATCAAAGTGAATCTGGAGTACATATTTGAGCTTATCTCCTCGGGGGGAAACCAAGACCACTCTAGCACTGGAACCATTCAGCATTTTGGAGCCATCGAAGAACATAGTCCAGTGCTCCGAGTGAACTTGGGTTGGTAACTGCTATTCAGTCCACTCGGCGAGGAAATCTGCTATTGCTTGGGACTTGATAGCTTTCTTTGCCTCAAATCTGATATCTAGGGGAAGAAGTTCAATCGCCCATTTTGCCACTCAACCGGTTGCGTCTCTGTTGTGCAGAATCTCTGATAAGGGGGCATCGGTGACGACTGTGATAATATGGTCAGAGAAGTAGTGGGCAACTTTCTTCATGGTCATGTAAATCCCATATACAAGCTTCTGATAGTGAGGGTATCGCTGCTTGGATGGGGTCAGGACTTCGGAAATGTAATACACTGGGCGCTGAACTTTGAAGGCTTTTCCTTCCTCTTCCAGCTCGACCGTAAGTACAGTACTGACGACTTGTCCTGTGGCTGCAATGTAAAGCAGCAAAGGCTCTTTGCTGATTGGGGCAGCAAGCACTGGCTGGGTGGAAAGCAGGGTTTTTAACTCTGCAAACGCTGCATCAGCTTCTGGAGTCCACTCGAACTTGTCTGACTTCTTCATCAGTCGGTAAAGAGGCAATGCCTTTTCACCGAGGCGAGAGATGAATCTACTTAACACGGCCAAGCATCCAGTAAGTTTCTGGACATCGTACACACGCACAGGGCGTTTCATTCGGAGTATAGTGCCAACTTTTTCTGGATTAGCGTCGATTCCCCGTTCGGAAATGAGAAAACCGAGTAACTTTCCGCCAGGAACTCCGAATGTGCATTTTAATGGATTAAGCTTGATATCATACCTCCTGAGGTTGGCAAATGTTTCAGCTAGGTCAGTCAGCAGGTCGGAACCTTTCCGTGACTTGACCACAATGTCATCCATGTACGCTTCCACATTCCGACTGATTTGAGTGAGAAAACACTTCTGAATCATCCTCATGAACGTGGCTCCGACATTCTTGAGGCCGAATGGCATGGTGACATAACAGAAGCACCCGAATGGGGTGATGAAAGCCGTTTTGATCTCATCGGGTCCAAACAGACGTATCTGATGGTACCCGGAATAAGCGTCCAAGAAAGAAAGTCGCTCACATCCCGCAGTCGAGTCGACTATTTGGTCAATGCGGGGAAGAGGAAAACAATCTTTCGGGCAGGCCCGATTGATATGCTTGAAATCGATGCACATGCGAAGCGAATTGTACTTTTTGGGGACATGACGACATTGGTGAGCCACTTGGAGTGGTAAATCTCTCGGATAAACTCTGCTGCTAGGAGCCGAGCCACTTCTTCACCGATGGCCTTCCTTTTCTGGACGGCGGACCGTCGCAGATGTTCCTTCACATGTTTTGCCTTTGAGTCGACTCATAGTCGATGCTCAGCCAGTCCCCTGGGTACACCCGGCATGTCAGAAGGTTTCCATGCGAAGATGTCCCCGTTCTCACGGAGGAACTAGATGAGCGCTTCTTCCTATTTGGGGTCGAGTGTTGTGGAGATATGAGTCGGAGCAGCGTTTGGATCGGTCAGGTGGATGTGAACGGGTTTTGTCTCACCGGACGACTGAAATGCTAATTCCGTAGCAGGCTTCTGGGCTCGCAACAAATCACTCGGGTCTGCGTTCCTTTGGTGTTCCTGCCACTCTTCTGCCACCATCTGAGCATCGGCGATCTTCGAGCCCTTCTGGAAGCACTCTTCTACCTTCTTGCGGTTACCAGTGACAGTGATCACGCCTTTAGGGCCTGGCATCTTTAGTTTGAGGTACATGTAACAAGGTCGAGCCATAAAATGTGCATATGCTGGCCTGCCCAGAATTGCATGATAAGCACTCTGGAAATCCACAACCTCAAATGTCAGCTTCTCTTTGTGGAAATTCTTTGAATCGCCAAAAACTACATCGAGAGCAATCTGACCGAGTGATGCGGCCTTCTTGCCAGGGATGACTCCATAAAAACTCATGTTGCTCGTGCTCAGTCTGGACATCGGAATGCCCATCCCTTTCAGTGTCTTAGCATACAGTATATTCAAACTGCTGCCGCCATCCATCAACACTTTGGTTAGTCGAGTGCCCTCAACGACCGGGTCGACCACCAACGCTTGCCTCCCAGGGGTGGCTATGTGCGTGGGGTAATCAGATTGGTCGAACGTAATGGCAGTCTGAGACCACTTCAGGTAATTGGGTGTTGATGGAGCAGCCATATTCACCTCTCGGTTTATAACTTTCAGTCGGTTTTTGCTCTCAACATCGGCAAAAATCATTAAGGTGGAATTGACCTGCGGATATTCTCCGTCACTATCCTCCTTGTCCTCAACCTTGTCCAACTCTTTTTCTTTGTCCTTGGACTGCTTCCCTTGGAACTACTGTATCAGGAGTCGACATTGTCGAGTGGTATGCTTCGGGTAGATGAAATTACCCTCTTCGTCCTTCTTGGTGTGGATGTGACATGGCAAATCTAACACGTCATTTCCTTCTTTATCCTTTACCTTCTTGGGGTTCCAAGGCCCCTTGGGTTTCCCTTTGAATTTTCCTTGGTTCAGGGCCAAGGCTTCTCCAGGTGCGGCTGGCTCAGCTTTACGCTTTTGCTTCCGACTGAAATTTCCACTCCGGTGTCCTGGGCGACTGACTTGTGTTTGCCGCTCCGGAGCCGATCCTCTTCCTCACCATTGGCATATTTGTTGGCTATTTCCATCATTCGACTCAGAGACATGTCTCCGGTTCGACCGAATTTCAGGCCTAGCTCTCTGTACTTTACGCCCTCCTTGAAGGCGCAGACTGCCTGGTGATCAGATACATTTTCTACTGTATGATGCAGTGTGATCCATCTCTGGATGTAATCCCTCAGAGTCTCATTCGACTTCTGTACACAAGATTGCAGCTCTGTCAGTCCCATTGGCCGCTTGCACGTTCCTTCGAATGTCCTGACAAACACTCGGGAGAGGTCCTCCCACGTGTAGATGCTGCTGGGCATCAACTGATTCAGCCATGCCCTGACTGACCCTTCCAACATGAGAGGCAGATGCTTCATGGCCACCTCGTCATTTCCACCGTCGATCTGAACAGCCACTCGGTAGTCCTCAAGCCAAGTGTCGGGCTTGGAATCACCGTTGAACTTGCTGACTCCAGTCGCCAACCTGAAGTTGGGAGGAATCACCGCGGCTCTGATTGCTCTGCTGAAACACTCTGGTCCGGAGACGTGCACTCGGCTGCTGGTGGGTACATCTCTGTCATTACCCTCTCTGTGGGCTCTGTTCTGGTCGACCAGACCTTGAACGATGATGGATCTCGCGTCAAAGCCTGGTTCCCTAGGGTCGACTGGAATTCTTCGTCCGCCACTGTACTGGCGTCTGTCATCTTGCTGTCGAGGCATATATGATCCACCTCTCCGGGGAGGAGTGGGCACTTGACGTCGATCGTTGCGATCGACTCGGTGATCATCCTGCTCATAGTTCCTGTACTGATCATGTCGGTCGCCATGCCCTTCACGCCTCAGGGGCGATCTGGGGCTATGAGCTGACTGGACAGTATTCGCCGCCACGGACCTACTATGAATCCTGTTCCGCGACTACGACACAGCCGAATTCTGATCTCCAGCTGCCCGGAGCAAATCCCTGATCTGCATCAAGCCTCTGCTAGCCTCTGACTGGGAAGGCTGAATCAACTCTGCTATACATGTTGCAGCTGCCAAATTCTGGATTGGAGTGCGGTATACCTGAGTCGGAGGTTTAAAGAGTTGGCATCGACTGGAGTCCGGGACCCGTTGACGCGCGCGCTCGTCGAGTGCTCGCTGAAGGTTCTCCAATCGAGTGCGCTCAGCCAGGTTGGCCAAGCACGCGTCTTCTAAGGCGCGGGCCTCAGAGGTTTCTCCAACGATTGGAGTATGAAGCGCATCCATGTTCCGGCTGCGAAGCTCTTCCCTCTGCTGCGAGTCGAGGGGCTCGGGGCGGTACTCCTCATGGTCGTGCGACGGATCGCCCCCGCCGTTGCCTCCCTCGGCGCTAGGAAAGCCGGGAGGAACGTGCGGCCCATTGACCATCAGGACCTCCGCCGCCGGATCACTGCTGTCGCATTCGGTCGGAGCCAGTCGAACAGGCTGTAGAGAGATTCGTCGGGCTCGATTGCCGCGACTTGGGCAGCGGTCGACTGGCGAGCCACTGTGTGCCTCACCCACTGCTGGAGCCTCGACTGACCGGAGCGCTTACGCCGGCGGGAAGCTGGGAGGGAGGATGACACGAAAACCGACCGATACTGAGTTGACGGTTGCCGCAGAAGGACGCCGCAGACGCATGCTCGAAAATGCTTTGCTCCACGGACCGGGAGCGCATCCACGTCGAGCGGAGCCTCCTGCAGCCAGGCAGAGTCGTCGGCGACGAACGTGAGCGCGCCGAGACGGATCTCGCGGCCCTCAACCAAGAATCCGCCTGAAACCATGATGATGGGAATTGAAAAGATTGCAACTTCTCCAACAAGTCGCTAAGACACCGGCCCCACGATGGGCGCCAACTGTCGTGGTTCTAAGTCTGACAGTAGAATGGGGGTAGGTATGGAGAGGCAAGATCCTAGCTATGGAGCGGTTGTACACACGAGTGTTTTACGAGTTCAGGCCCTTCTCAGAGGAAGTAAGAGCCCTACGTCTCGGAGCCCGGAGGCGGTCGACTGGATTATGTGTGTGAGAGGTATAGGGGTGCGAACCCTTCTACCAGTGGAGGGGGGTGGCTTATATAGAGGACACCAAGACCCCAGCCAGCCCACGTAGCAGAGGGTTAAAGTACATTAAGGTCTTGCGTTACTGGTAACACCCTACATAAAGTGCCATCATGGCAATTAAGACTACTTAATTGCAGACCGTTTGTATACAGAATAGATCCTGAACTCCTAATGGTCGAGTGAGTCTTCATGGTCGAGTGTCTTCAGGTTCGTTGAGTGGAATCCCTCTTGGTCGATTGGAAGACGGCTTCTTCTAAGAGATGTCCTTGGGGAGGGTACCTTGGACAGGTCCATAACCCTACCCTAGGTACATGACTTCATCATAAATCTCTCGGATAAACTCTGCTCCTAGGAGTCGAGCCACTTCTTCGCCAATGGCCTTCCTTTTCTGGACGGCGGACCGTCACAGATGTTCCTTGACAGGTTTTGCCTTTGAATCGAGTCGCAGACGATGCTCAGCCAGTTCCCTGGGTACACCCGGCATGTCAGAAGGTTTCCATGCAAAGATGTCCCAGTTCTCACGGAGGAACTGGATGAGCGCTTCTTCCTATTTGGGGTCGAGTGTTGTGGAGATATGAGTCGGAGCAGCGTTTGGGTTGGTCGGGTGGATGTGAACGGGTTTTGTCTCACCGGACGACTAAAACGCTGATTCCGTAGTAGGCTTCTTGGCTCGCAACAAATCACTAGGGTATGCGTTCCTTTGGTGTTCCTGCCACTCTTCTGCCACCATCTGAGCATCAGCGATCTTCGAGCCTTTCTGGAAGCACTCTTCTGCCTTCTTGCGGTTACCAGTGACAGTGATCACGCCTTTAGGGCCTGGCATCTTTAGTTTGAGGTACACGTTACATGGTCGAGCCATAAAACGTGCATAAGCTGGCCTGCCCAAAATTGCATGATAGGCACTCTAGAAATCCACGGCCTCAAATGTCAGCTTCTCTTTGCGGAAATTCTTTGAATCGCCAAAAACTACATCAAGGGCAATCTGGCCGAGTGATGCGGCCTTCTTGCCAGGGATGACTCCATAAAAACTGATGTTGCTTGTGCTCAGCCTGGACATCGAAATGGCCATCCCTTTTAGCGTCTCAGCATACAGTATATTCAAACTGCTGCCGTCGTCCATCAACACTTTGGTCAGTCGAGTGCCTTCAACGACGGGGTCGACCACCAGCACTTGCCTCCCAGGGGTGGCTATGTGCGCGGGGTGGTGAGATTGGTCGAATGTAATGGCAGTCTGAGACCACTTCAGCTAATTGGGTGTTGACGGAGCAGCCATATTTACCTCTCGGTTTATAAATTTCAGTCGGTTTTTGCTCTCAACATCGGCAAAAATCATCAAGGCGGAATTGACCTGCGGATATTCCCCGTCACTATCCTCCTTGTCCTCAACCTTGTCCGACTCTTTTTCTTTGTCCTTGGACTGCTTTCCTTGGAACTGCTGTATCAGGAGTCGACACTGTCCAGTGGTATGCTTCGGGTAGATGAAATTACCCTCTTCGTCTTTCTTGGTGTGGATGTGACATGGCAAATCCAACACGTCATCTCCTTCTTTATCTTTTACTTTCTTGGGGTTCCAAGGCCCCTTGGGTTTCCCTTTGAATTTTCCTTGGTTTAGGGCCAAGGCTTCTCCAGGTGCGGCTGGCTCAGCTTTACGCTTTTGCTTCCGACTGGAATTTCCACCTCCGGTGTCCTGGGCGATCGACTTGTGTTTGCCGCTCCGGAGCCGATCCTCTTCCTCACCATTGGCATATTTGGTGGCTATTTCCATCATTCGACTCAGAGACATGTCTCCGGTTCGACCGAATTTCAGGCTTAGCTCTCTGTACTTTACGCCCTCCTTGAAGGCGCAGACTGCCTGGTGATCAGACACATTTTCTACTATATGATGCAGTGTGATCCATCTCTGGATGTAATCCCTCAGAGTCTCATCCGACTTCTGTACACAAGATTGCAGCTCTGTCAGTCCCGCTGGCCGCTTGCACGTTCCTTCGAATGTCCTGACAAACACTCGGGAGAGGTCCTCCCACGTGTAGATGCTGCTGGGCGTCAACTAATTCAGCCATGCCCTGGCTGACCCTTCCAACATGAGAGGCAGATGCTTCATGGCCACCTCGTCATTTCCACCGCCGATCTGAACAGCCACTCGGTAGTCCTCAAGCCAAGTATCGGCCTTGGACTCACCGTTGAACTTGCTGACTCCAGTCGCCAACCTGAAGTTGGGAGGAATCACCGCGGCTCTGATGGCTCTGTTGAAACACTCTGGTCCGGAGACGTGCACCCGGCTGCTGGTGGGTACATCTCTGTCATTACCCTCTCTGTGGGCTCTGTTCCGGTCGACCAGACCTTGAACGATGATGGATCTCGCGTCAAAGCCTGGTTCCCTAGGGTCAACTGGAATTCTTCGTCCGCCACTGTACTGGCATCTATCATCTTGCTGTCGAGGCATATATGATCCACCTCTCCGGGGAGGAGTGGGCACTCGACGTTGATCATTGCGATCGACTCGGTGATCATCCTGCTCATAGTTCCTGTACTGATCGTGTCCGTCGCTCAGGGAGTTCCGGACTAGGGGGTGTCCGGATAGCCGAACTATCATCATCGGCCGGACTCCAAGACTATGAAGATACGAGATTGAAGACTTCGTCCCGTGTCCGGATGGGACTTTCCTTGGCGTGGAAGGCAAGCTTGGCGATATGGATATGTAGATCTCCTACCATTGTAACCGACTCTGTGTAACCCTAGCCCTCTCCGGTGTCTATATAAACCGGATGGCTTTAGTCCATAGGACGAACAACAATCATACCATAGGCTAGCTTCTAGGGTTTAGCCTCCTTGATCTCGTGGTAGATCTACTCTTGTAACCCACATCATCAATATTAATCAAGTAGGACGTAGGGTTTTACCTCCATCAAGAGGGCCCGAACCTGGGTAAAAACATCGTGTCCCTCGTCTCCTGTTACCATCCGCCTAGACGCACAGTTCGGGACCCCCTACCCGAGATCCGCCGGTTTTGACACCGACAGTCGCCATGCCCTTCACGCCTTGGGGGCGACCTAGGGCTATGAGCCAACTGGACAGTATTCGCCGCCACGGACCTGCTATGAATCTTGTTCCGTGACTGCGACACAGCCGAATTCTGATCTCCAGCTCCTCGGAGCAAATCCCTGATCTGCATCAAGCCTCTGCCAGCCTCTGACTGGGAAGGCTGAATCGACTCTGCTATACGTGTTGCAGCTGCCAAATTCTGGATTGGAGTGCGGTATACCTGAGTCAGTGGTTTAAAGAGTTGGCTTTGAATGGAGTCCGGGACCCGTTGACGCGCACACTCGTCGAGTGCTCGCTGAAGGTTCTCCAGTCGAGTGCGCTCAGCCAGGTTGGCCAAGCGCGCGTCCTCTAAGGCGCGAGCCTCAGGGGTTTCTCCAACGATCGGAGTATGGAGCGCATCCATGTTCCAGCGGCGAAGCTCTTCCCTCTGCTGTGAGTCGAGGGGCTTGGGGCGGTACTCCTCATGGTCGTGTGACGGATCGCCCCCGCCGTTACCTCCCTCGGCGCCAGGAAAGCCGGGAGGAACGTGCGGCCCATTAACCATCAGGACCTCCACCGCCAGATCACTGCTGTCGCATTCGGATGCAGTCTCTGCGGAGCCAGTCGATAGGTCGAACAGGCCGTAGAGAGATTCGTCGGGCTCGATTGCCGCGACTTGGGCAGCGGTCGACTGGCGAGCCACTGCGTGCCTCACCCACCGCTGGAGCCTCGACCGACCGGAGGCTTACGCCGGCGGGAAGCTGGGAGGGAGGATGGCATAAAAACCGGCCGATATTGAGTCTACAGTTGCCGTAGAAGGACGCCGTGGACGCATGCTCGAAAATGCATAGCTCCGCGGACCGGGAGCGCATCCACATCGAGCGGAGCCTCCTACAGCCAGGCAGAGTCGTCGATGACGAATGTGATTGCGCCGAGACGGATCTCGCGGCCCTCAACCAAAACTCCGCCTGAAACCATGACGATGGGAATCGAAAAGATTGCAACTTCTCCAACAAGTCGCTAAGACACCTGCCCCACGGTGGGCGCCAACTGTCGTGGTTCTAAGTCTAACAGTAGAATGGGGGTAGGTATGGAGAGGCAAGATCCTAGCTATGGAGCAGTTGTACACACGAGTGTTTTACGAGTTCAGGCCCTTCTCAGAGGAAGTAACAGCCCTACGTCTCGGAGCCCGGAGGCGGTCGACTGGATTATGTGTGTGAGAGTTACAGGGGTGCGAACCCCTCTACCAGTGGAGGGGGTGGCTTATATAGAGGACGCCAAGACCCCAACCAGCCCACGTAGCAGAGGGTTAAAGTACATTAAGGTTGGGCGTTACTGGTAACGCCCTACATAAAGTGCCATCATGACCATTAAGACTACTTAATTACAGACCGTTTGGATACGGAGTAGATCTTGAACTCCTGATGGTCGAGTGAGTCTTCATGGTCAAGTGTCTTCAGGTTCGTCGAGTGTCTTCTAGTCCTTCGAGTGGAGTCCCTCTTGGCCGACTGGAAGACGGCTTCTTCTAAGAGGTGTCCTTGGGGAGGGTACCTTGGTTAGGTTCATGACCCTACCCTAGGTACATGACTTCATTAGTGGTGGGGTAGTATAAACTTTTACCATTCTGTTTGGGAACTACCTATAATGCATGTAGTATGGAAGATATAGCCATCTCATAGTTGTTGCATTCACAGTGAAAGTATGCCGCTCAAAATTTTATTCATCTCTATTTTAAAAACAAGCTCTGGCACCTCTACAAATCCCTGCTTCCCTCTGCGAAGGGCCTATCTATTTACCTTTATGTTGAGTAATCACCTTCTTATTAAAAAGCACCCGTTGGAGAGCACACTATCATTTGCATTCGTTACTATTGGTTTATATTGGGCATGACTTGACTGGATCTCTTTTAACATGAATTACAATGTTTAGTCAGTCCTTGATCTTTAAAGGTGCTCTGCATTTATGTTTTGCGGTCTCAGAAAGGGCTAACGAGATACCATTTTGTTATATCATATTATGATCGTTTTGAGAAAGTGTTGTCATCTGAGTTTTATTATTATGGCTCACTAGCTGATTATGCCATTGATATGAGTAATTGTGAGACCTAAGTGTTATTGTGAGTATGGTTAGTTCATAATACTTGTTGAAACTTGAATGCTGGGTTTACATATTTACAACAACAAGAGCAAATAGAGTTTGTAAAAGTTTTTCTTTATCACTTTTAGTTTATCAACTGAATTGCTTGAGGACAAGCAAAGGTTTAAGCTTAGGGGAGTTGATACGTCTCCAACGTATCTACTTTTCCAAACACTTTTGCCCTTGTTTTGGACTCTAACTTGCATGATTCGAATGAAACTAACCCGGACTGACGATGTTTTTAGCAGAACTGCCATGATGTTGTTTATTGTGCAGAAAACAAAACTTCTCGGAATGACCTAAAAATCCACGGAGATAAGTTTTGGAAAATATAAAAAATACTGGCAAAAGATGAAGGCCAGGGGCCCCACACCCTGTCCACGAGGGTGGGGGCGCGCCCTCCCCCCTGGGCGCGCCCCCTATCTCGTGGCCCCCCTGGAGCTCCGCCAACCTCAACTCCAACTCTATATATTTTGTTTCATGGAGAAAAAAATCAGAGAGAAAGTTTCATCGCGTTTTACGATACGGAGCCGCCGCCAAGCCCTGATCTCTCTCGGGAGGGCTGATCTGGAGTCCGTTTGGGGCTCCAGAGAGGGGGATTTGTCGCTGTCATCATCATCAACCATCCTCATCACCAATTTCATGACGCTCACCGCCGTGCGTGAGTAATTCCATCGTAGGCTTGCTGGACGGTGATGGGTTGGATGAGATTTACCATGTAATCAAGTTAGTTTTGTTAGGGTTTGATCCCTAGTATCCATTATGTTCTGAGATTGATGTTGCTATAACTTTGCTATGCTTAATGCTTGTCACTAGGGCCCGAGTGCCATGATTTCAGATATGAACCTATTATGTTTTCATGAATATATGTGTGTTCTTGATCCTATCTTGCAAGTCTATAGTCACCTATTATGTGTTATGATCCGACAACCCCGAAGTGACAATAATCGGGATACTTCTCGATGATGACCATAGTTTGAGGAGTTCATGTATTCACTATGTGCTAATGCTTTGTTCCGGTTCTCTATTAAAAGGAGGCCTTAATATCCCTTAGTTTCCACTAGGACCCTGCTGCCACGGGAGGGTAGGACAAAATATGTCATGCAAGTTCTTTTCCATAAGCACGTATGACTATATTCGGAATACATGCCTACATTACATTGATGAATTGGAGCTAGTTCTGTGTCACCCTATGTTATAGCTATTACATGAGGAATCACATCCGAGATAATTATCCATCACTGATCCAATGCCTACGAGCTTTTCACATCTTGTGCTTCGCTTATTTACTTTTCCGTTGCTACTGTTACAATTACTACAAAGCTATTATCTTTACTTTTGCCACTGTTAGCATTACTATCATACCACTTTTCTACTAAATACTTTGCTGCAGATACTAAGTTATCCAGGTGTGGTTGAATTGACAACTCAACTTCTAATACTTAAGAATATTCTTTGGCTCCCCTTGTGTCGCATCAATAAATTTGGGTTGAATACTTTACCCTCGAAAGCTGTTGCGATCCCCTACACTTGTGGGTTATCAAGGCGGTGCACTTGCGCCGCTCTGGCGAACTTGTATGTGGGATCGGACGACCGGCTGTTCGAGGGAGATCGGACAAGAAGGAGACGATCCACGCGGACGCGCTGCCCCAACTCTTCTTCCGCTGCACGGCACTGCGCGTCTAGTGGTAAGGATCTGTGATCCATCTCCCGTAGAATGTTCTTGGTTGTTCTGTGCATAGGAAAATTTACAGTCGACGCACCCTACCATAGACCCCAACCGTGGTATCAGAGCCTCTGCTATAGGATTTGGATTCAGATCATATGCATATTAGATATGTGGAAGCAGCAGATGAGATCTATTGTCCTTGATGAGATCGGCTATGTGCACGGTTGATGAGATCTATTGCACAAGGGGATTGAAGAGGTTATGTTTTCTGATGATCGGAGTCGATGAGGTCGTGACACAACCTACCCCTACCGGTCAGTATCCGCCATCGGGGTTGACAGTGAAACGTAAAACCGAATCGGACTCGCGGTGATCGATAAGATCGGCCAGATCAGAAAATTCGGCGTGTGCATAGTGCCTTGTATTTCGTACACGATCACACAAACCGGTAGAATGCGATTCTATGCATAACTTTATTTTGCAGGGTTTGATGTGAATAGTATGGCTCATGTGTACGTGATGCATGTGTGTAAATTATACATGGCTTGCGTGTCGTGTTTGTCAGCCGGCAGGAGCCAAAGTGTTATCATTATATTGTATAACGACCTGTGTGTCGACTTGTGACTCTATGTAACATTCATTACTAGTTGTAGTAGTTGGATAATAGAGATCAGGTTGGTGGCTTGGCATCCCAGCGTGACAAACAAGATGGAGTTCGTAGATGGTCATCGGAGTCGGAGCCGACCTAGAAGAACGTCCATGAAGGAGCCATACTATTTCACAATATGTGTTTATTTGTGATTGTTATGCTTCTTTGTTTCTATGCATGTTAGAATGGTAGAATGATCCCTCATGAATATCAAGCGAATTGCCGTCCCTAATGTTGCACCTTCGCACGTCAAGTACGTCTAGTAGTGGGCTCATAAAATTGGGGCACTGCTGGGTGTCCTTGAACTGAAGGGTTCGTGTTGGACACGGATATGCACTGCATCAGGTTAACTTGACAAGGCTATCAAAACGGTTTTGGGCCTTGTGGAAAAGAAGGTTGGGAGCCGGGGTATGAGATACCTTCCCGACCGATAGGAGTCGTATAGAGATACGATTAGCAAGGAGTTGCTTACCGGATAGGTATGTTGGCTAGCAGTGATGCTAAAGCTCCCTAGTCGCATGCACTAGTCGGATCCTGAATCACTGAGAGTTTGCGGAGGGATGCTGACTTCAGTGGGAGTATTTCTGTTTAGGCTTGAATTACTCTACATAAACACATTGCTTAGTGATTGCATATTTTCTGTTGTAGATCAATGGCACTACCTACTCAACCCAACTTTGCATTGAAATCAATTCTGGAAAAGGATAAACTGAATGGAACAAACTTTACCACCTGGTATAGAAATCTGAGAATTGTTCTCAAGCATGATAAAAAGGAACATGTTCTAGAGGATCCACTTCCAGAGGAACCTGCCGATAATGCTAATGCCACAACTAAGAATGCCTACCAGAAACTCGTTGATGAATCAACGGAGATCAGTTGTCTAATGCTAGCTTGTATGGAGCCCGATTTGCAATAGCATTTCGAAAATGTTGAGGCCTACGATATGATCGAGAGTCTCAGGAGCATGTTTCAGACACAGGCTAGGACCGAAAGGTTCAATGTTTGGCGATCCTTGATGGATTGCAAGCTGAAGGAATGTGATGCACTGAGCCCGCATGTGATCAAGATGATCGTATATGTGCAAGCTTTGGATCGTTTGGGCTTCCCGCTCTTGGATGCGCTGGCTACTGATGTTGTTCTGGGTTCTCTTCCGCCCAACTATGGGACGTTCATCTCGAACTATCATATGCATGGCATGGATAAGAAGCTCACTGAATTGCATGGGATGCTCAAAGTGGCAGAGCAGGATATTAAGAAAGGCACACATCAAGTATTGATGGTGCAGAAATCGGCTAAGTTCAAGAAGAGTTGGTCCAAGAAAAAGGCTAAGGCAAAGGGCACGGAGACGGTAACCTCCGCCGCTGCGCTGAAGTCTGGACCGGACTCGAAGACCATTTGCTATCATTGCAAGGAGACTGGTCACTCGAAGAGGAACTGTAGCAAGTGGCTTGCAGAGCATGGCAAGAAGACCGGAAATGCTTCTTCGGGCAAAGGTACACTTGTTGCATATGTTATAGACATTTACCTTGCTGACATACCTAGTAGCTCTTGGGTATTTGATACCGGATCGGTTGTTCATATTTGCAACTCGATGCAGGGGCTGGTAAGAACTAGGCATGTGGCACAAGGGGAGATTGACATCAGGGTCGGCAACAAAGCAAGAGTTGCTGCATTGGAGGTCGGCACGATGCAGCTCCAGCTTCCTTCCGGATTCATTATGGAATTGAATAATTGTTATTACATTCCTGCACTTAGTCGGAACATTATTTCTGCCTCATGTTTGATGAGTCAAGGTTATGAATTCAATTTAAAGGACAATAGTTGTTCGATATTTTTGAATGGTATGTTCCACGGCTATGCACCCACTGTTGATGGGCTATTTATACTGAATCTAGAACAGGAGCCGGTCTATAACGTGAATGTCAAGAGGCATAAGCCTAATGAGATAAATCCGACATACTTCTGGCATTTCCGGCTTGGACACATTAGTCTGAAACGCATGAAGAAGCTCCATGATGATGGGCTCCTAACTTCGTCCGACTTTCGGTCGTTCGAGACATGTGAATCATGCTTGCTCGGCAAGATGACTAAGTCTCCTTCCGCAAAGAGTTGCGAGAGGGCGTCTGAGCTGTTGGAGCTTATACATAGTGATGTGTGTGGTCCAATGAGCACAACTGCCCGAGGTGGCTATCAGTACTTCGTGACTTTCACCGACGACTTGAGTAGATATGGATATATCTATTTGATGAGGCACAAGTCGGAAACTTTTGAAAAGTTCAAAGAGTTTCAGAACGAGGTTGAGAATCAGCTCGGCAAGACTATAAAACTTCTTTGATCTGATCGTGGAGGTGAGTACATGAGCCAGGAGTTTGAAGATCATCTGAAAAGCCGAGGTATAGTACCTCAGCTCACACCTCCGGGTACGCCATAGAGAAACGACGTGTCGGAACGGGGGAATAGGACCTTGTTGGACATGGTCCGGTCTATGATGAGCAAATCGGATTTACCCTTCTCATTCTGGGGATATGCTCTAGAAACTGTAGCTTTCGCACTTAATAGGGTACCATCAAAATCCATAGACAAGACACCACATGAGATGTGGACCGGGAAGAGTCCCAGTTTGTCTTTTCTAAAGATTTGGGGTTGTCAAGCATTTGTCAAGCGACTTATGTCAGACAAGCTTACACCCAAGTCGGATAAATGCATATTCGTGGGATACCCGAGGGAGACCTTGGGATATAGCTTCTACAATCGTGAAGAGAACAAAGTGTTTGTTGCTCGGAACGGGGTTTTCCTTGAGAAAGAGTTTCTCAGTCGGGAGGCCAGTGGGAGGACAGTCCAACTCGAAGAAATTCGAGGACCACTCGGGGACGGCTCGGTTAGTGATGAGATCATACAGGAGTCTGTCAGGGAACCCGTAGTGGAAGCGGCACGGAACCACGGAGGTCGGAAAGATTGCGCAGAGTGTGTGATGCATTATTGCTAGAAAGCAATGAGCCGGCCACGTATGCGGAAGCGATGGTGCGCCCAGATTCCGAGGCATGGCTGGAGGCCATGAGATCTGAGTTAAAGTCCATGGATGAGAATCAAGTCTGGGACTTGATTGATCCACCACCTGACGTAACTGCCATTGGTTGCAAATGGGTCTTTAAGAAGAAAACCGATGTGGATGGAAATGTTCAGATCCACAAAGCTCGGCTTGTCGCTAAAGGTTATGGACAAGTTCAAGGAATTGACTACGACGAGACTTACTCGCCGGTAGCGATGTTGAAATCGGTGAGGATCGTACTAGCTATAGCTTCATATTTCTATTACGAGATATGGCAGATGGATGTTAAAACGGCTTTCCTTCACAGAAATTTAACCGAGGACGTGTATATGATACAACCCGAGGGTTTTGTCGATCTGACTAGCACTAGTAAGGTATGCAAGCTCAAGAGATCCATTTATGGGTTGAGGCAAGCATCTCGGAGCTGGAATATTCGTTTTGATGAGGTCGTCACTGGTCTCGGTTTCATCAAAAGCGAAGAGGACCCTTGTTTATACAAGAAGTTAAGTGGGAGCTTGATAGTGTTTTTGATCTTGTATGTGGACGACATACTACCGATCAGGAATGATGTTTCGTTGCTGAACTCGGTCAAGGAGTCATTGAATGGCAAGTTTTCAATGAAGGACCTTGGTGAGGCAGTATATATTTTAGGCATTAAGATCTATAGAGATAGATCTAGGAGGCTGCTCGGCTTAAGCCAGAGCACGTACACAGATAAAGTGTTGAAGCGGTTCAACATGAGTGAGGGGAAGAAAGGGTTCTTTCCACTCTCACATGGTATAAGGCTAAGCGAGACTCAGAGTCCTTCAACATCTGATGAGCGAAGCAGGATGAGTAGGATTCCATATGCCTCGGCAATCGGATCCATCATGTATGCCATGATATGTACAAGGCCTGATGTTGCTTTTGCAATAAGCCTAACAAGCAGATACCAGGCCAACCCAGGTGAGAGTCACTGGCAGCGGTAAAGACTATTTTGAAGTACCTGAAAAGGACTAAAGAGATGTTCCTAGTTTATGGAGGTGAGGAAGAGCTCGTCGTAAGGGGTTACGCCGGTGCTAGTTTCCAAACCGACAGAGATGATTGTTGATCACAGTCCGGATTCGTATACGTCCTGAATGGAGGGGCAGTGCACTGGATGAGTTCCAAGCAGGATACGGTGGCCGATTCTACCATAGAAGCCGAATACATTGCGGCTTGTGAAGCTGCAAAGGAAGGTGTTTGGATCCAACATTTTCTGGATGATCTTGGTATTTTCCCAGCCTCGGTGAAACCGTTGGACCTTTATTGTGATAATTCTGGTGCCATCGCATAAGCCAAGGAGCCGAGGAATCACCACAAGGTCACACACATAGACCGGAAATATCACCTGATATGAAAGATCATAAAGAATGGTGATGTAGAGTTATTCAAGATTCACACGGATGCAAATGTTGCAGATCCATTGACTAAGCCGCGTCCACAACCCAAGCATGAGGGGCACGTTAGAGCTATGGGCATTCGATGTCTATTTGATTGACTCTAGTGCAAGTGGGAGACTGTTGGAGATATGCCCTAGAGGCAATCATGTATGATGATATTTCCTATGTGTTTATGAATGAAGATAGTCCTTGGACATTATCAACGATGTGTATCAGCAAGTACGTGACTTGTTTGTGGGACTATGCATTGTATGATGACTGTCCTAAAAGGTCCCTAGTCGAAAGGGCTGTGTGGACGCGCAGCCAACTTGACTAGCATATGACACGGTCGATGGCTCGGTCTCACTAGCCATGAAGCATTGGATGCTAACCGGATAATATGGACTTGGAAAGGTCTGGTCGGATTTGACGTAGTCGGATCCGAGTTGAGATAAGGTCCGAGTTGGACAGACTCAACTATGAGACGCAGTGATATGTCATGTGTGAGTCTCTAGTACAACATATGTTCTATGTCCTAAGACCTGAGCTGGCGCATGTACTCGGGTTGGTGACAGACTTGCTTTGGGCCGACCAAACGGTACTCCATGAATGGGTAGTTACAAAGGTAGGTTTCGGGTTTGTCATGTCCCATGCTACGAGACATGGTCGAGCAAGATGGAATTTCCCCTCCGGTCAGGAGAGATATACTCTGGGCCCCTTGTGTGATCTGACCAGGATAAGCATGGCCATGCGACATGGATTATGAGATAATTCGGTTTGTGGTCGACATCACTGGAACGAGAAAGAGGTCGGGCTACCACAACGATGACAAACTCGCCTTGAGCCCGACAACATATATCGTGTGGCAAAGGGAATAGAAGTATGATGTACAGGTTCGCCTAACCAGCTTCATAGTCTGCTTGGTGGTCGACACTCCTTGCTAGAGGTTGCTACCAACCGTGCAGGTTGGAGGTGATCCGAACTGTGACCAAGCCGACTTGAACCTAAGGCATCGCGCTCTTAAGGGAAGGAACCTACAAGGTCAGATCCGAGGACACTGGTCGGATGTGATCCGAGCTATATTCGGATTGTGGCCGAGTAGACTTGTGGGCTTTAGGGTCTGTGCAAGGCCCAAGTGTTGAGCCCGCGACAGAAGCCTATATAAAGTGGAGGTGCAGCACGCTCATGCGATTGATCGCTTCGGCGCTGCGACAAGGGTTTGCATGTGTTGCGAATAGCCACCTCCACACGCCGCCGACTGTGTGATCGGACCTAGCAGTCCGCCGCATGTTGTTCCTCCTGCACGCGAGGATACCGTTAGAGGCGGTGCACTTGCGCCGCTCCGGCGAACTTGTGCGTGGGATTGGACGACAGGCTGTTCGAGGGAGATCAGATGAGGAGGACACAATCCACGCGGACGCGCTGCCCCAACTCTTCTTCCGCTGCACGACACTGCGCGTCTAGTGGTAACGATCTGTGATCCATCTCCCGTAGCATGTTCTTGGTTGTTCTGCGCGTAGGAAAATTTTAATTTGCAGTCGACGCACCCTACCGTAGATCCCAACAGAAAGGTGACTGCTCAGTCAACTATCAAGTTCTTAAAAGAATTGGTGTGTCATTTTGGAGTTCCTGCAAGGATCATTGCCGACAATGGCACCCAGTTCACGAGTCGTGCCTTCATGCAATATGTTCACACCCTCGGAAGCTAGGTCTCATTTGCCTTTGTCACATATCCCAGAAGCAATGGGCAAGCTGAGAGGGCGAACCCTGAAGTGCTGCGGGGCCTCAAAACAAGAACCTTTGAAACGCTGCGGAAGCACGACAAGCGGTGGATCCATGAGTTGCCGATAGTCCTCTGGTCCCTCAAAACGACACCAAATCGAGCTACCGGGCAGACTCCCGTTTCCCTGGTCTATGTTCAGAAGCAGGTATCCCCACAGAACTCATTTATGGGTCACATTGAGTGCTTGCCTATAATGAAGTAGCGCAAGATTAGCATTGCGTGACGACGCTGTGCTACTCGAGGAGACCCGTCTCCGGGCTGCTATGCGTGCTGCACGCTATCAGCAAGCCCTCCATCGCTATCATAGCCGCAGGGTTCATGCTCGGAGTTTTGCGGAAGGCAACCTTGTCCTTAGGCGCGTTCAGTCGGCCAAGGGTACAAACATGTTGACGCCAAAGTGGGAAGGCCCTTACCGAGTAGTACGAGTCACCAGACCTGGCGTGGTCTGTCTGGAGACCAGAGATGGCATTGAATTGTAAAACTCATGGAATATTGAGCATCTCTGCAAGTTCTACCCGTAAGGCACGGCCGCGGGCCCTGCTCGGCAGCCACCCATTTGTACAGGCCTTGCCTCTGCTGCATGCAACCCCTTGTACAAAGCCAGGGCGATGACCCTGTGCACCAGAGAATAAATGAAGCGCTGGGGCCCCCCGACCAAGTTGAATGCATGCATGAGCATTCCAAGAGCATTTTCATAAGCATTTCATGAGCATCTGCATATGCATTTAGATAGGATCGCATCCTACATCATTCTCATCTACATAAAGTTGCAGGATCCTACCGTGAACTTGGCTTCTACAAGGAGTTGAGAAGATGGACCAACACTGCGATCCCCGGCAAGCCAAACAGATAAGTTCTACCTCTTGTCCATAAGTATTCTGCAGGCTAAAACTTGTGCATGAGAAAGCTTCGCCACTCTTTGAAACTTAGGTGCTCCCACTTTTGGCTCGAACGTTGCTTCAGCCTAGGTGGTCGCAGTGGCCTTTGCTAAGATAAGGTTGGCGGGGGCTGGTCCCTTTATTTTTTGCCCAGTAGACTCCGGGCCCCGGTAACAAAATAGAAAAAGGGTACTGGCAGGATAGCCTGCCAGGGAAGACTCATTTATTTAACTAAAGAGGCATCCCACCTCTGCATGGACATACCCATGCACGAGTCCCGACAAGGCTCATCTTTTTCATTAGTATGCTGATTATACAAGTACAAGCCTTATAGAACACATACATGGACTCGAGAGATTACATTATTTGAATTAAATTTTGGCAAGGGCCTACAGATTTAAGATTGGAAAAAGATAAGTGCTCCGTAAACTCCTCTCCCTGTTCCTTCTCCCCCAGGTAGTGCGGTGGGAAGAGAAGGGGTCAGGAAGAGCACCCAAACGGGAGTCCATCCCGATCCCGTCATGGCCTGCCGGACACAGGCTTTGACAAGATCGGTAGTGGCGAGGCTGCGAAGGAGGAGGGCGAACAAAGCAGCTCGGCGGTGCCCTTGGTCACCACCACCAGGACTCGCAAGAAGCCCCAGCTCGAGCGATAGTGGAGTCATCCACCAAAGCTTAGCTGGAAGACTGCTGGAGGAGACGAAGGCACCAAGAGAGCAGCCCCCTCCCCGGCAACCAGAAGGCGGGTGATGACGGTGCCGGGAAGGAGGGGAAGAGCGGAAAGACGAGGTGACAGGTCACTTGGACGATACGAACGCGTCGATGCAATCATACTCCGACCTGACGTCCTGCATCCCGCCTTCTCCGTGTTCCCTGGCTTCATCTTCATAAACTCCTCTACAAGGACGTGCCGGCCTCGCGGTCCGGCATCCCCTCCGGAGAGACGGTGAGCGACCAAGATGACCAGGGGGCTTGAGACACACCGCACCCCACCATGGCGGGCAGGAAGGCACCCTCTTTATCAACATCAACGTCAGTTCCAAGGAGAGGGACAGTACTGGGATTTCTAACGATCACAAGCCCTTCACCTTGGATTTCTAACATCAACCTCAGTTACAAGGAGAGCGTCATCACCATTGCTTGGTGTCATCAGCTCCAAGCTCAAGCCTGGGCCCCTGCCCCGGGCTCTCGCTTGCAGCATACTTAAGACGAAGCAAGGCGGAGGAGGAGAGGGATGTGGATGAGCGCCTCCACCCCTCCCCCGCTCCTCCTTTTGTAGGAGAGCGAGCGACTAGGGGCTGATTCTGCGACGGGTAAACCACCATCCTCCTCCACCAATTCAAGAAGACCGGGCTCTCACCATAATGCTCTCTCGCACCCCGCGCCTCCGTTACCTACTCCGCGTGATGCATGCAACATACATGGCTAGGGATCTGGGCGTGGTGGGAAGAGTGAATTGGCAGTTTCTACCCCATGCGTTAAAGTCATTCATGGGCAACTATAAGGGCGGTGTAGGATCGAAACTATGTCTAGAGGGGGGGTGATTAGACTACTTGACCAAATAAAAACTTATCCTTCCCCAATTTTAGTTCTTGGCAGATTTTAGCAACAATGGACAAGTCAAGCAATCTTAGTACAATTCAAGCAAGCATGCAAAGAGTATATGAGCAGCGAAAAGTAAAGCATGCAACTTGCAAGAATGTAAAGGGAAGGGTTTGGAGAGTGCAAACGCAATAGCAGACACGGATGTTTTTGTCGTGGTTCCGATAGTTGGTGCTATCATACATCCACGTTGATGGAGACTTCAACCCATGAAGGGTAACTGCTGCGCGAGTCCACGGAGGGCTCCACCCAAGAAGGGTCCACAAAGAAGCAACCTTGTCTATCCCACCATGTCCTTTGCCCACGAAGGACTTGCCTCACTAGTGGTAGATCTTCACGAAGTAGGCGATCTCCTTGCCCTTCCAAACTCCTTGGTTCAACTCCACAATCTTGTCAGAGGCTCCCAAGTGACACCTAGCCAATCTAGGAGACACCACTCTCCAAGAAGTAACAAATGGTGTGTTGATGATGAACTCCTTGTCTTGTGCTTCAAATGATAGTCTCCCCAACACTCAACTCTCTCTCACAGGATTTGGATTTGGTGGAAATAAGATTTGAGTGGAAAGCAACTTGGGGAAGGCTAGAGATCAAGATTCATATGGTAGGAATGGAATATCTTGGCCTCAACACAAGTGTAGGTGGTTCTCTCTCAGAAAATGTAAGTTGGAAGTGTAGGTTCATTCTGATGGCTCTCTCTACGAATGAAGAGGAGGTGGAGGGGTATATATAGCCTCCACACAAAATCTAACCGTTACACACAACTTGCCAATCTCGGTGGGACCGAATTGAGAAACTCGGTCAGACCGATTCAACAAATCTAGTGACCGTTAGGATTTTCGGTGGGACCGACATGCAACTCGGTAGGACCGATATGGTTAGGGTTAGGGCATAAAGTAATCTCGGTGAGACCGATTACACAAACTCGGTGAGACCGATTTTGGTAATAAGCTAACGAGAGGGTTGGTCAAGTAAACTCGGTGGGACCGATTCGCTCATTTCGGTGAGACCGATATGTTAAGAAAGGGAAACAAAGAGTTTACATTGCAATCTCGGTGGGACCGCTCGCTCATCTCGTTGGGACCGAAACGTTACAAAGAGAAACAGAGAGATTACAATCCCATCTCGGTGAGACCGAGATCCCTATCGGTGAGACCGATTTGCCTAGGGTTTGTGGCAGTGGCTATGACATCTGAACTCGGTGGTGCTGGATAGAAAGAATCGGTGGGGCCGAGTTTGACTTTTGGTTTAGGTCATATGTGGATGTGAGAAAGTAGTTGAGGGCTTTAGAGCATATCACTAAGCATTTTGAGCAAGAAAGCGATTATGCAACACCTCATCCCTCCTTGATAGTATTGGCTTTTCCTATAGACTCAATGTGATCTTGGATCACTAAAATAGAAAATGTAGAGTCTTGAGCTTTGAGCTTGAGCCAATCCTTTTGTCCTTAGCATTTTGAGGGGTCCACTTTTCTCATCCATGCCATGCCAATCATTGAGCTTTCCTGAAATATTTATCTTGAAATAGCATTAGCTCAATGAGCTATATGTTGTTAGGAATTACCAAAACCACTTTGGGATAGTTGCACTTTCAATCTCCCCCTTTTTGGTAATTGATGACAACATATAGATCAAAGCTTCGACAAATGATAATAAGATTGAAAACATTGTCGCTTTGAGAAGTGTGTGAAAAGTAAGAGCTCCCCCTAAATTTGTGCATTATTTAAAATTTGCTTTGGAATGCAATGCACAAAGAATTAGAATCATGGGTTACTCTTCCATGACATACATCATGGTGGAGCGCTCAAAATGATAATACTTAAATACATGCACTCATCACCAAGCAAAGTGAATGATCATATATGAATTTAAAAGGATAATGTCATCCAACAAGCATTAAGGTAGCATCATATATGATCAACCACATGATCATCCAAGTATCACACAAAAGCATAAAGTATCTCAAACAAGCAAATAACAAAGTTCAACCACCAAAAACAAGAGAGAACAAAAATCAACACTCTCTCTCGAAACCTATGATTTATACATTTTCTCCCCCTTTGGAAACAAGTTACCAAAAAGTTCATAAAAAATGCAGAGTGCTAGATCGACTCTCAGGATTGGTCTTCTGGTGGTGGTGTACATAGAACTCCAAGGACGAAGGCATTAGTTGATGTAGATGGAGCTGGTGGAGTGGGTGCTGGAGCTAGTGGCACTGAAGCTGTAGCTGGTGCAGATGATGTAGCTCTGGTGTCTGGAACAGGCACTACAGCAGATCTCTGACTTCTGGGCACTCTAGCAGAAGCATCAGTGGTAGGCTTGCCCTTCTTCTCCCGCACTTCATCCTGAAGTTGCTCAACAACTGACTGTATCTCAGTGACCTTCACATCTAAATCATAGAACTTCTGCTCCATGATCCTCTCCAAGCTCTCCTGGTTTTGAGTCAGGGTGGCCAATCCCTTCTCAATCCTCAGAGTGGAGGCAATCAAGTAGCCATGCTGATCTTGCTTGTTGTTCAGGAAATACTGAGATGCCTCATCAATGGTTGGCATCTTTGCAGCCTTTTCAGTCCTTGCCTTCTCCTTCTTCTCTTGTGCTTGCACAGAAGATGGTTCATTTTCATCCATTACCACAGTGTTGTCCTCAAAGTCTGGGTAGATGGGCATGTGTTCCTTGTCCAAGAGATATGTGCCAGTGCCCATCTTGGAGTTGATTAGCTCCTGGATCTGTGGTGCATACCTACAACTTCTCTTCTGATCAGCAGCTGTCCTCTTGATAGTTTCCACAATTAGGCTCATGACTTTGAACTTTTGAGGCACATCAAATATGTGAAGCAGGTTAATTGCATGGCCTCTGATCATCTTGTGATCACCCGACTTTGGCAAGAGAGTGTGCCTGAGGATCCAGTTGATTGTTGGCAAACCTGACAGAAGGTAATGTACTAATCCAAATTTGTGTGTCTCAACAGCAGCATCTGGGATCTCTCTGTACATATGTGCCATGGAGTTGTGATCCTTCTTCTTCTTGGCATAGACATCCAAGTCATCCTCATTCTCCTGAGGAGCATTGATCAATTTTGCCCATTCTTCAACTGTTGATTCGTACCTAGTACCTTCAGACATCCAGACAATCCTTTCATCTGGGTAGAAGTGATCTGTGGAGTAGAACTGCATAATAAGCTCATCATTCCACTTTGTGAGCTTCTGCCCAACAAATTCCTCTACTCCACAAGACTTGAAACTATCATAGACTCCAGGATAGTGCTCTTCATTTTACCTGATGTACTTCCAGTCCACCCATCACATATCACAGACTATAGGCTTCTTGACAAGCAACACTGTCTCATAGAAGTCCTGTTGTTCCTTTGTATGGAACCTGTAGTCCATAGCAGTTATTCTCCTGACTGCATAGGGATCAGTCAATCTCCACTTCCTGACTCCTGCATCCTTCCTGAGCTTCATGTCCTCGGCTACTGGATGAACATCATTGTGATCTGGAATTTTGGGCTTCAACTTCCTCAAAACATGTGCGTCATCATCTTGTTCTTCTTCTATAGCAGCTTTAGGCACTGGGGCCTTGTTCTTCTCTCCAGTAGGAATATTCCTTGTATTCCTCTTGGGTGCAGCTTTGGGCTTTGGAGCAGCTGCCTTGGGAGCTTCTTTGGGCTTTGATGGAGCAACCCCTGACCTGATAGCATCTCCCATAAGCTTTTGAGTTTTAGGTGCTGGTGCAGTAACCTCTTCTTCTTCTTATTCCAGCATGGAGGGCTTTCCAACAACCCTGGCCATGGTCTTCTTGACCCTTTCTTTCCTTTTCTTCCCTTCTGCGGCAGCCTCTTTGGGTTCAGATTCCAAAGTTACTTGAGTTGAGGCTCTGGCTTTAGACATGGGAATTCTTCTTGCAGGTGCGTTGGTCCTCATACCAGGCTTAGTGGCAGCAGCTGTGCCACATTCCTTTTTCAGGACCTTCTTCTTTGAGGTGGCCTCATCCTCAACAGCCACATAGTCCTCATCCTCAGAATCTGAGGTTCTCTTCTTTCTGGCCCTGGTGGCTGCCTTAGGCAAGTTGCTAGGTGTGCTCCTGCTACCATCATAGCTGCTAGAGGGACTAGTGCCCTCACTCATGTGAACTTGCTCCTCAGACTTGTTCTGACTGTCACTCTGATCTGACATGATGCAAATACTAACAGCAGACCCTGTGAATAGATATAGATGAGGTAGAGTAGATGAGCATCACAAAGTACAGAGGTTTTTGCAAAGGAATGAATCAAAAATTAGTTTTAGTTTTCCACAGAAAGCATTTCGGATCTACCGATTTGAAAACTCGGTGATACCGAAGCAGCTTTTGGAACCTAAACTAGTGAACTCGGTCAGACCGAGTCACAGTTTGGTGGCACCGAGGCTGCTAGGGTATCACAAAGTCCTGAACTCGGTAACACCGATTTGCAATTCTCGGTCAGACCGAGAATCACATGTGCACTAGCCTGAGCCAAATCGGTGGAATCGATTTCTTCAACTCGGTTGGTCCGAGATGATTTCAGTGGAAACCTAACCCTAAATTTTCAATCCAAACCTAATCTACGGAGTGTTTTCGCTCGATAGGAGTTCTCAATCGTGGCAAGATACATGGCAAAAGAATGTGCTAGGAATCGGAGTGGGATTAGCACAAGGATCAAGTCCATACCCTCAGTGCGGCGATGGACTTGCTACGGCGGAGACGATTCCCATTGACAGCGGCGGAGAACAGTGGCGGGAGGCAGCTGGGGACGAGGAGGATGATCCGGAGACCCAGGGAGGCAGAGCAGACTGAGCGCGGGCGAAGGGGTTCGGAGAAATTTCCAAATTTTGGCCCGGGGATATATATAGCCTGACCCTGTCGGTGTGACCGAGTGGAACAACTCGGTGGCACCGAGATGCATAATTGCAAGCAGTTACTGCAACTCAATGTGACCGAAGAGTTCAAATCGGTTGCGCCGAGGTTGAAAACCTAAATTGACTTAGTGATATCGGTATGACCGAAATGGATGAATCGATCAGACCGAAATGCACAAAGAAGTTTTGGAAGTTTAAGTCTATGACAAATCGGGGACTCTGAGTGCTCCTCACACGGAGTGGTTCGAATCTGACTTGATCAAACTTTGTTATGTAGCATGAATAGAGTTTGAGACAAGAAAATCATAGATAGCTAGAGAGGGTTCTTAGGCATTCTTTTCCATCCACTTGGCAAAAGAAAATAAACCAAACAATCAAAGCAACAAGTGGATGTCCTCGAATGAGTAAAATATGCAACCAACATGCTCACACAATAAAATGGAAAATGAAATATGTGGCAAAGCATGCACAACCATTCTAGCATCTATCAAGCAATTGGCAATGACTAGGTCATCTATATATGAGTATATTGACTTAGGAGTCAAATGAGAACATTTGATCATAGGTCATACCCATCGTTTAAGCACAACTGGGGTTACCACTTTTACATAAAGCATTGTTGTGTTCACACCATTAGAGTTGCTTGAACTCAATTCTTAGAGTAAAGCCCCCCCCCCCTAGATGCGAGATCCCCCCTAGGAGGGATGAACTAACCTTGGGTTTTGTCAATGATGACTTCATGTAGGTGTTGAAGATGTGGATGCTCAATGTTGATGTAGATCATTTGGAGCAATCCTTTGGAGTGAGTTGCACTTTCAATACCTACATGGGTTAGTCCCACAAGGAACAAACAAGGATATCCATAGACATAGAGTGATGCACACACAAGATGATGTCTATGAAAGCATTAGGTTACCTTGTCCCTTGTCTTACCAACAAGAGGGTTTGTGACTCCATGAACAAGTGCAAGATGTGGAAGTTGATTGCACTTGTTCTTGCCAAAATGATAAGAGTGAACTATGTTGGCGGAGTCACCCTCAAGAACTCTCTAGTTCTTGTTCTTCGGGATCCACATCATCTTGATGGGAATCCTTGGAGTTGTAGTCATACCTTATGAACTAGAACTTGATGTAGTCTTGGGAACCCACTTGACCAAGGCCTTAGGAGCTTCTTCCAATGCATCAATCTCCTCTTGAAGCTTATCCTTGCCTTTTTGCTTATGGTCTTGTGGTGGAAGATCATCTTGAGCTTGTGTCCCTTTGAAGGAAGTAGGATCATACTTCTCTTGTTGAGGAACAAACTTCGTCTTGGGGTACTGATCTTCTTCCCACTCAACTCCATTGGCATTGAACTTTCGTTCAAAACCAACACCTTGGTTCTTCCGGTGCCTTCCTTGCTTGCGTACAATTTCCTCGAATTGTTTACTCCCGGCAAGGCTCTTGTAAACACCTTTCTCTATAATTCCCTTCAATAAGCTATTTTCTTGCTCAAGTGTAACTTGGCTAAGAGAATCACTAGTGGAATCAAGAGAACTACTAGAAGCAACATTCGGGTTTCGGGTTCCGGCAGACCCTTGAGGTTCAAACACTGGGGTGCACGCAGAGATCACACCCCAGCCTACTCATGTCTCACCGCCTCGCTAGGATCTAAACTACACGAAGAACAACACAAAGGACACAAGATTTATATTGGTTCAGGCCACCATTGTGGTGTAATACCCTACTCCAGTGTGTGGTGTGGTGGATTGCCTCTGGGGCTGATGAACAATACAAGGGAAGAACAGCCTCGCGAGGGTCTGTTCCTATGGTGGTGCTGTCCAAGGTTCTTCTCTCTGGCTGGTCTCCAGATCAGATGCCGATGGACCCGGTCCCTCTACCCTGGGGGTGGCTAGTCCTATTTATAGGCGGAGGCCCTGGGTCTCTTCCCAAATATTGAGCGGGAAGGGCACCAACAATTGGCCATTTTGAAGGGGAACATCTAGTACACTTATCCTGACTAAAGTTGGTCCTCGCCTGCCAAAGACCCTGACGATGACGCTGGCTTGGGCTCCACGATGACCTCTGTTCTGCCGCCCCGCTGGTCTTGGTCTTGTTGCACCGAAATGGTTGCCTTTGCTTGATACCCTTGCCTGCGCTTGCCCCCCCCCCCCGTTGCACCAAAGGGGAAACAAGGACTCTGCGCAGGCCGGCGCCCGCTTGGCGCCCGCCTGGCCCTGGTCGTCATGGCTTGCGTCACGGGCACCTCGTGAGGTACCCTGCCTTGATCTCTCCGCCTCCTCGCGAGCCAGCCTCACAAGGCCGTGCCTGAGGAAGCCTCCTGTCGCCCTTCCCCGCGAGGCTTGGCCCCTCGCGAGGGTCTTGAGCATGTGTTGATGAAGATGGGCCGTGCTGGGCCACTCCTTGAGCCACGCCGCAGGCCACAGGCAGGCAAGTCTGGGTACTCCCGTTCACAGAACACCGACAGTAGCCCCCGGGCCAAAGGCGCGCTCGGGCTTGGCTTAGCAGAGAAGCAAAGACGCAAGTGCGAAGTGCCGCGGGCCCCAATAGCCTGCGGCCTTGGGCGCCGCGTGGCGTTTGATTGGACGTGGGCGTCCCTATTCACCCACGCCTCCTTATTTTGCGCCCTGCTAGGCGGACCCGTGGGTGCACACAATCTCCCCTCTTCTCGCCGCTCGCGCGCCTCCTGCTCTTCCTTCTCTCGAGCTCCAGCCTCCGCCTCCAATCCTATCTCGAATCCTCCCCCTTCCCGTCGCCATGGCTCCGAGGAAGAAGGGGAAAGGACAAAAGCTGGTGCCTTCATCCGGCCCATCGCCATCGACGGCTCCCGCTGTTGATAAGTCGATTATACTCAACCTGGAAGGCTTGGACAACGTCAACTCCGCCATTGTCACCATCTTCAACGAGTGTGGGAGGACGACGGTCTGGCCTGCGTCTCACTTCTCCATTGATAGGATAGCCACCGAGGTCCAGTACTTTGCTGATGCCCTGTGGGCGGGATTGGTTCCCCCCTTTTCTGATTTCTTCAATGCTGTTCTTTCCCACTACCAGATCCACATGATGCATTTGGGTCCCGAATCCATTGCTCTTCTTGTTGTTTTTGCTTTTGTTTGCGAGGCGATGATGGGCATCCCTCCTTCCGTTGCTTTGCTGCACCATTTCTTCTCTTTGCGCCTTAGTGACCCCTCGCAACGCTTGGGGTGCGTGAGCTTCTTTGCCGCGCCAGAAACAGAGGCCTCGGGAATTGACTTCAGACTCCCTCCTCCTGCGACTGGGTTCCAAGAGCGGTGGTTGTACGTGGATGCCGGAGTACTCATCCCCCTGCTCTCGGAGCCCACCTTGCCTGCCGTCCCCAATTCGAGCTGGGGCCAGGAGACGCTCACGAGCCCCCGGCTCATCTTCGTGTGGCATCGCTTCGCGTACTTGAGGGTGCTCGGTGTGACGGCGCCCAAGGTGGTGAAGGAGTTCCTCCTGCGCTGCATTGCCCCTCTCCAGCGCCATTCCCGCCGGATGTGGTCTTTCGGGGGGCGTGGAGACCGCATGAGGCTCCAAGAGGAAGATCTGACTCCTGAAGTGCTGAGGAAGGTTCTCATGATCCTAACTGGCGACCCTTCTCCTGGCAGCATCCAGCATGGTGGCGCCTTGTTATACCTCTGCTTGAGTAGGGGTGACTTCGTGAAGCAGATGCCCAGCTTCCACGAATGGGGGACTGCGCCCCGCAGGCCTCAGGGGGCCTCGTGAGAACCCAGCCGTGGTGGTCGCCCTTCCGGTTGCCCACGACGGTCCCTCCTCGAGTGGTGGAGCTGGGAGGCAGGGCCGCCGGGGGCTGAGGCGACCGCTATCATGACGACGACGCCAAGCGGGGCTCTTGAGGCGATAGCTCCTGAAGTCCGTCCTGCGGCGATAGAGGGGGCTGAGTCGTAGCCCGCAGTCCCAGTGGCAGAGGCCTCGGATTCTACAGCCACCCTCCATGGTGCGACGTCTGGCAGCAGGCACCAAGGCGATGCCCCCGACGTTGACCTCATCGGCGCTTCTTCCTCGTCGCAGGTTGACCCTTGCGCCGAGCTCCTGGGTCGCTTCCGAGTGGACTTCGAGGCCCTCCGAAAGATGAGGGAGGCCTTGGGTGATGATTACCCTTGCCGCCTATTGAAGCATAGGAAGTACTTCGCCACTGATGAGTAAGGCTTTCCCTTTCTCTGTCCCTTACTTTCCTGCTGCTTCAACTGATTATCACCCTGCAGGGCCCTTCCCGCCGAGTCCGCGGAGATGGCTGAGGAGCCATCCCTCCAGGCCCCGCCCTCTCCACCTTCCCCAAGCGCCCCGGGCTCTAGCACTGCCCTTGTGGTGAGGCCGGTCGGAGAGGCGGGCCATCTTGTGGTGCATCCTGATTCTGCGCACCTCGCGACCATCCTTCGCGAGCCCTCCCGGGGCATAGCCAGCCTGCCCTGGGATCTTCGACTGGTTGTGGACAGCGTCGGGCTGAGGTCAGCCCTGCGGTCTTCCTTGGAGGGTGAACTGGTCCCGGGCCAGGCTTCTGGTGAGGCGCGTCCGGTCACCGCGAGAACGCCAGCCCCTAGCCCCCTGCCCGGAGGGGGCGTGCTGGTCCGTGGCCCTCCCCGCGCGCCCGAGGCGGAAGACGTGCTCGAGCGCGCTCGGGAGCGCCGCGCCCTCCGCCAAGGGTTCCTCCGGAGGGCGGCGGACGCGATGAACCAGGTTGGTGTAGAGCTCAATGACGAGGACGCACGTCTTGAGGCCGAGGGCCTGCGCCTAGCTGAGGAGAGGCGCAAGATGAAGGTGGTCGTTGCCCTTGCGCACCACCAGCGTGACCTTGACAATGAGAAGGCCGAGGTGTTGCTGGCAGCTTCTCGGGAGGCCTGCTCCCGGGCCGTCTTGGAGGCTCAGGAGGCTGACCGTCGGCACAAGGTCGCAAAAGAGTGGGCGTGGGAGCTCCGGGCCTGGAATAGCTCCCTGGAGGAGCAGGTGGAGTTGCATGAGGCAGCCCTTGCATCGATGGAGGGGGCTTCGGCCGACCGGGTGGAGCTCCAGAGACGCGAGGAGGCACTGACGATGGAAGCCACCGAACGCACCCTGGACCTCGAGAGGTTGGAGACAAGGGAGCTCATGGTGATGCGGGCGGAGGATGACGTTGCTGAGAGGGAAGCCCGAACCGCAGAAGAGGTTGATCGCTGGGTGGGGGCGGCCCGCTTGAACCTTGAGCGCGAGTTCGAGGAGAGGCTGGAGTTGATCAAGGTTGAAGCAGAGGGGAGGACCACAGCCCTGAAGTCCAAGCTGGATGAAGTGACGCGGCGCGGGGACGCTGCCCAAGCCGCTCTTGGCGCAGCACAGGCGGAACTGGCTTCCTCCCGTGCCGAGGTGCTTCTTCTCCACCAAAGGGTGGACGCGGCCGAGGCCGTTGCACGGCGGAACGAGGACGAGATACGCCAGCGGCAGACCTTGGAGCACGTGCATAGCCCCATGCTCTGTGAGCTCAAGGAAAGAGCCAACACGGCCCTGGGTATCATCTGCGAGGCAGCCGTTGGGGAACCTCGTGTGGTCAACTATGCCGGTAATCTTCAGTTCTTCACCAACGTGGTGACGCAGCTGGAGGCTCGGGCGGGCAAAGCCGACAGGTTGGTGGAGGAGAGGAGTCATGCCCTACTGGGGCGTGCTTTTTCTCGCGTCTTCAGTCATCTCCAGAATATGGATCACCATTTCGACTTTGATGCCGCCATCGCACCGGTACCCCTGGCGATCCGGGGCGATCTGGCGCGTTGGGTGGAAGATAACATGGACGCCCTTGTCAGGGCTTTCACCTCCGACGACGACGGCGTGGTCGTGGCCGCTGATGAGGGCGGAGTGGTGAACGGCCCAGGTTCTGTCGGCGGCGGCGCAGAAGGCGATGGCGAGGCCAGTGATGCCAGTGGCGACTCCGGAGGTGTCCCTGAGGATGCATTGGGGGATTTATCCGATTGACCGCGTGTTGTTCCTGCTTCCATACTGCGCAGAGAGAGTTCGGGCTTGGCCCAGAGGATTGTAAGAGCATTTTGGGAGGGGGAGCCCTTCATGTAAAAACTTGCAGTTAGCGTATTTATAGACATGATATCACCCGTGTGCCTGCACCAGCCGACTGGTCTCGTGGCGAGTCGACTGGCCTATTACCTTTGACCCGTACGGGCCCCCAGCCTTCAGGGGGCAGTGGTGTTATGAATGTCTCCTGAATGGGCCTGTTGAACCTGCAAGGAGAACCTCCGGAGAGGGCGCGGTGACGGCAACCTGGGCTGCGCGCATGCTGGGCCTAACCCGGCTCGCGAGGGGCTCACGAGGAGAGGCGGCTAAGGCCGGACGGACGCAAAGCGGTGACCAGAATGCGAGAGATTGCTTGAACGAGACTAAACACCCCTTCCCCGAACACACGCAAGTCTCAAGCTCAAATCCAACTTAAATCCAAACAGGGAAAAGCAACAACCAAGGGGAAAAGCAAGGAAAGCAGAAAAAGCCGCGTCCGGCACCTAGTCTAGTCTTCAACGTCTTCTCACCAACGCAGAGCTAAGTGCTGCCATTGGGCGTGGGCGGGAGCCCCCGAGGCCCAAGGGCGGCTCTCCGGAGACACCGGGGCATGTACAGCCCCACTCATTATTACGTGACAGTGTCACGGGGCGGCGAGCTTCACAGGCACTGAGCCTTCTTCACAGGTACAGGCCTTGCTTCACATCGCCAGACGAGGGCCCCGCCTTGCGCCACACTCTAGTGCCATCGACGACGGCCGGAAACCGAGGACGCCGCCGATGGGGTAGAGCGGTCGCCAGCGGTTCCCCCGACGACCACGGGTCCTCTGCCGGGGGTAGGCCCTGAGGCACCTCCCCGGCAGAGGGCCTACCTCCTGAGGACGCCTTGCTCCGAACGCCGCGGTGGTGATGCCGGATCCCAACCCCTCTCCTGCAGCCCCCGGCGGCCTCCTCCTGAGGGGTAGGAAGCTGTTGGATTGGGGCAGCCATCTGCTGCGACGACCTGTACCTCCTGCGACCCATGGTTAACGTATGCTTGCTCCTGAGGTATTAGTGGTACCCGATAATCGCTGCCTCCAGCGCGGTCGATGGGGCTTTCCCGGGCTCATGAAAGAGCTCAGCTTCGAGTGTCTCTTCCCCCCAACTTGGGCCGAGGAACAAGCTGTGATCTTCCTCCTACGCGTGTCCTTGATCCATCATGTGGGGCACGTACTCCTCCGGGGCCACCACCCTGAACGCTTCACTGTAGTGCCCCGTGTGCCATGCAGTCCTGCTTGAGGCGCCCACCTGGGGGTGGTGGCGCGACAGCCCGCTGGGACCGTGGGCTGCGGCGAGTCCTCCTTCGCTGGCCGGAGGCGGAGGCAGCACCGTTGGTGACCAAGCGCTGACGGCCAGGGTGGTGTTGGAGTGGCCGTGGAACCCGCTCGGGGCTGTGCGGGCGCGCGTGGGGCCTCCGTGCGATCCGCCTTCGGCCTGAGGGGGCAGCTGGGTGCAGAAGGGGTGAGCCCCCGAGGCGGCGGAGCCCAGAAGCTCTGCCACCCGCTCCAGTAACACGTCGCGGCCGCCCTCTTGCAGCCTGCATTGCAGCAGCTCTCGCGCTACTGTGAGCGCAGCCCTTGAGTTCGCCTGCTCTCGCCGCGAGTACAGCACCGCAGCCGCGGTGTGGCTCGAGGCCCTGGCTGCCGTCCGCACCTGCCGCGGCGTGAGAGCTGGTGCCGCTTGACCGCGTCGCCCACGGCCTGAAGCGCCTTGCGGACCGTGGGCTACCTGGGGCGCAGGGTTGAGGTCGCCTTGGGCAGGCGGCTCTGTGCGGGGGGGCCACACCGCCTAGGGATCGGGATTGCCCGTCAGGTCGCCGGACATGTTGATGATGGTGCGACGGGCGGCGAAACACAAGGCGATGGAAGGAGGATTCCGGTGCACCCCTACCTGGCGCGCCAAATCTCGGATTTCGGGTTCCGGCAGACCCTTGAGGTTCGAACACTGGGGTGCACGCGAAGATCACACCCCCAGCCTACTCATGTGTCACGGCCTCGCTAGGATCTAAACTACACGAAGAACAACACAAAGGACACAAGATTTATACTGGCCCAGGCCACCATTGTGGTGTAATACCCTACTCCAGTGTGTGGTGTGGTGGATTGCCTCTGGGGCTGATGAAGAATACAAGGGAAGAACAGCCTCGCGAGGGTCTGTTCCTATGGTGGTGATGTCCAAGGTTCTTCTCTCTCGCTGGTCTCCAGATCAGATGCCGATGGATTCAGTCCCTCTACCCTGGGGGTGGCTAGTCCTATTTATAGGCGGAGGCCCTGGGCCTCTTCCCAAATATTGAGTGGGAAGGGCGCCAACAATTGGCCATTTTGAAGGGGAACATCTAGTACACTTATCCTGACTAAAGTTCGTCCTCGCCTGCCAAAGACCCTGACGATGACGCTGGCTTGGGCTCCACGATGACCTCTGTTCTGCCGCCCCGCTGGTCTTGGTCTTGTTGCACCGAAATGGTTGCCTTTGCTTGATACCCTTGCCTGCGCTTGCCCCCCCCCCCTTGCACCAAAGGGGAAACAAGGACTCTACGCAGGCAGGCGCCCGCCTGGCCCCGCCTGGCCCTGGTCGTCATGGCTTGCATCACGGTCACCTCGTGAGGTACCCCGCCTTGATCTCTCCGCCTCCTCGCGAGCCAGCCTGACAAGGTCGTGCCTGAGGAAGCCTCCTGTCGCCCTTCCTCGCGAGTCTTGGCCCCTCGCGAGGGTCTTGAGCATGTGTTGATGAAGATGGGCCGTGCTGGGCCACTCCTTGAGCCACACCGCAGGCCGTAGGTAGGCAAGTCTGGATACCCCCGTTCCCAGAAAGCCGACAGCAACAACAGTGGATTTAGCATGATTATTGTTACTACTAGAGGAAGAATCCTTCTTGTTCTTGTTACTAGACTTGACTTGAGGCATGTAAGTAGATAAGAGTAAACGCTTGGCAATGTAAGAAGAAATTTTCTTGCGAAGATCATCATTGATTGCCTTTAAGAACTCATGCTCTTGCTCAAGGTTGAGCTTTTCAAAGCGTAACTTCTCATGAGTCCTTAAAAGATGTCGATGATCTCCTAAGATAGTTTCATGAGCTAACTTAAGAGTGTTTAGTTCTTTAGTTAGAAGCTCAATCTTCTCCTTATCATTGTCATTCGTTTTATCTTGATTAGCATGATTAATTGACGTTTCATCATAGGATTCATCACTAGAGTTGTCAACAAGTAAATCATCATCACCTAACAAGTCATCTTCATCACTATTGAAATCGACATACTCGGGGTGTGATACCTTTGGGCCTTTAGCCATGAAGCATCTTCCAAGTCCTTCATTTGGTGAATGAAATATGTCGTAGGAGTTGGTTGACACAAGTGCTAGACCGGCAACACCTTCATCTTGAGTATGTTCGTAGTTGGAGTGATAGCTTCTCTCGGAGTGATTGTCGGAGTCGGAGCCGGATACCAATCCACCAACATGTGCTTGATGTCTTCGTTTTGTGTAGATCCATGATGACTTGTCCTTCCTTTCTGGATCCTTGCTTCTCCGGGATGTTCTTTGTTCATAACGATCATCTCTACTCCTTCTCTCTCTTGGTGGTGATTCTTCTATTCTACTTCTCCTCTTAGGTGATTCTTCTCTTCTCTTGTAGGGAGTCATACACTCATTGGAATAGTGTTCGGGTCTTCCACAATTGTAGCAATTATGCGCTCGACTAGAAGATCTTTTGTCATTGTAGGGCCTTGACTTGGAACTTCTTTCCTTGGTTCTACTTTTGTAGAACTTGTTGAAGTTCTTCACCATTAGGCTCAATTCTTCATTGAAGGTTTGTTTCTCTCTTGTAGATGTGGGAGCTTCACATGAGGCTTTGTAAGCACCACTTGACTTGTTGTGGAGCTCCTCCTTATCCTTGAGTGACATCTCATGAGCAACAATTCTTCCAATGACTTCCGTTGGCTTGAGATTCTTGTAATTGGGCATCATTTGGATCAATGTGCACACGGTATCGTATTTTCCTTCCAAAGCTCTTAGGATCTTCTTGATGATGAATTTGTCGGTCATCTCTTCACTTCCTAAGCCGGCAATCTCATTTGTAATGAGTGCAAGCATAGAGTACATTTCAGTGACCCCTTCACCATCCTTCATCTTGAACTTGTCAAGTTGACTTTGAAGCACATCCAACTTGGATTCCTTGATGGAGTTAGTACCTTCGTGCATATCAGTCAAAGTGTCCCAAATTTCCTTTGCATTCATAAGACGGCTCATTTTGCTGAATTCTTCGGGGCACAATCCGTTGAAGAGGATATCACAAGCTTGAGCATTGTATTGTAGCATATTCAATTCATCTGTGCTAGCTTCACGGTTCGGTTCTCTCCCATCAAAGAATTCACCTTGCAAGCCAATACACACAATAGCCCAAACGACGGGGTTATGTCCAAGAATATGCATTTTCATCTTATGCTTCCAACTAGCAAAATTAGTACAATCAAAGTAAGGACCTCTATGGTGATAGTTTCCCTTGCTAGACGCCATACTCCCCTAGGTTGTGAAACCAAGGCTATGACCACCAAAAGCTATGGAAATCAAAGCAAATGGAGACCAAAGCTCTGATACCACTTGTAGGATCGAAATTATTTCTAGAGGGGGGTGATTAGACTACTTGACCAAATAAAAACTTATCCTTTCCCAATTTTAGTTCTTGGCAGATTTGAGCAACAATGGACAAGTCAAGCAATCTTAGTACAATTCAAGCAAGCATGCAAAGAGTATATGAGCAGCGGAAAGTAAAGCATGCAACTTGTAAGAATGTAAAGGGAAGGGTTTGGAGAGTGCAAACGCAATAGGAGACACGGATGTTTTTGTCGTGGTTCCGATAGGTGGTGCTATCGTACATCCACGTTGATGAAGACTTCAACCCACGAAGGGTAACGGCTGCACGACTCCACGGAGGGCTCCACCCAAGAAGGGTCCACAAAGAAGCAACCTTGTCTATCACACCATGGCCATAGCCCATGAAGGACTTACCTTAGTAGCGGTAGATCTTCACGAAGTAGGCGATCTCCTTGCCCTTACAAACTACTTGGTTCAACTCCACAATCTTGTCGGGGGCTCCCAAGTGACACCTAGCCAATCTAGGAGACACCACTCTCCAAGAAGTAACAAATGGTGTGTTGATGATGAAATCCTTGCTCTTGTGTTTCAAATGATAGTCTCCCCAACACTCAACTCTCTCTCTCACAGGATTTGGATTTGGTGGAAAGAAGATTTGAGTGGAAAGCAACTTGGGGAAGGCTAGAGATCAAGATTCATATGGTAGGAATGGAATATCTTGGCCTCAACACAAGTGTAGGTGGTTCTCTCTCAGAAAATGTAAGTTGGAAGTGTAGGTTCACTCTGATGGCTCTCTCTACGAATGAAGAGGAGGTGGAGGGGTATATATAGCCTCCACACAAAATCTAACCGTTACACACAACTTGCCAATCTCGGTGGGACCGAATTGAGAAACTCGGTCGGACCGATTCAACAAATCTAGTGACCGTTAGGATTTTCGGTGGGACCGACATGCAACTCGGTAGGACCGATATGGTTATGGTTAGGGCATAACGTAATCTCGGTGAGACCGATAACACAAACTCGGTGAGACCGATTTTGGTAATAAGCTAACCAGAGGGTTGGTCAAGTAAACTCGGTGGGACCGATTCGCTCATTTTGGTGAGACCGATATGTTAAGAAAGGGAAACAGATAGTTTACATTGCAATCTCGGTGGGACCGCTCGCTCATCTCGTTGGACCGAAATGTTACAAATAGAAACAGAGAGATTACAATCCCATCTCAGTGAGACCGAGATCCCTATCGGTGAGACCGATTTGCCTAGGGTTTGTGGCAGTGGCTATGACATCTAAACTCGGTGGCGCCGGATAGAAAGAATCGGTGGGGCCGAGTTTGACTTTTGGTTTAGGTCATATGTGGATGTGAGAAAGTAGTTGAGGGCTTTGGAGCATATCACTAAGCATTTTGAGCAAGAAAGCCATTATGCAACACCTCATCCCTCCTTGATAGTATTGGCTTTTCCTATAGACTCAATGTGATCTTGGATCACTAAAATAGAAAATGTAGAATCTTGAGATTTGAGCTTGAGCCAATCATTTTGTCCTTAGCATTTTGAGGGGTCCACTTTTCTCATCCATGCCATGCCAAACATTGAGCTTTCCTGAAATATTTATCTTGAAATAGCATTAGCTCAATGAGCTATATGTTGTTTGGAATTACCAAAACCACCTAGGGATAGTTGCACTTTCAGGCGGCCGCACCACTATTGGCTTTACACGACGTGCGGGAAAACCGGAAACTGGCCCGGACTCAAGATTAATGAAGAAGCAAAGAAGACGCCAAGGGGCCAGCCTCTTCAGCGCCCGTGCCTATGCACTTATTAGGGCCTACCCCGACAATGCCCAGCAGTGTGATCAGGGCAGGCCCGTGGGCTTCTATCGGTGCAACAGACCCTAGGTATGTTGCCTTGACTGAGCACAGTCACGGGAACAAGATTATGGCATCAAGCCATGCCAGAGTACAAGAGACCAAGATCTTCGAAGGACCAGTATGCAGAACAAGAGGACCAAGATCAAGCCAAAGAAGCAAAGTACCACCAGGAGAAAAGCCTCCCTTGCCGAGCAGATGGGCTTGGCAAGGGCAGAGCCACCCCTTCAAGAAAGCCACCAAGACGTCCCGGCAGGGCCTGCAGGGACAGACGGATGTAAGAAACACCTCATCACCCACTCCCCCATGACCCATGTCGTGGTTCAGTGCAGTGTGAAACCGCAAGGTGATAAAGTGGCAGCCATTCGTCACATGGCAGCCTCTTTCTACAGGAAAACCTACAGATGACACCCACTTGCGACATGTCAAACAAGCGGGTGTGGAGCTGGCAAAACAAGCCCGGCAAAGCTTGCCGGCCGAGCAACGATGTGACATTGAGCGGCGCATTTAATGCACCATGTCAGCCTGCAGAGTTAGGTATGATAGCACTGTTTGCTTTTTTATCAATGCATAATGACTGATTTGCCATTGTGGTGACCCCTTATGCTATAAAAGGAGGCCCATGGCAACCATAGAAGGGGTTCGTGAGGCTAGAAAGATAGACACCCATACGCGCGTAGCCACTGCAGCCCCTCCCGGGCAAGTGTACTACACTCCACCACCACTATTCCACCATCAATCCACCAAAGCAGGAGTAGGGTTTTACGCCTTGCGGCAGCCCGAACCTGGGTAAAATTGCTCGTGTGACCCCTGCCACGCTACCCCACACTCCTCTGCTCTTTATGCAACGCGGCGTCCCCCCTACGAACTAGCAAGGGGCCCTTTGGTCCCATCGGTGGCGTGGTTACCCTTGAAACTCCGATATTCGGGAGTTGCATAATGTCATAGTCGAAGGAATATATATTTGACATGAAGAAAGCAATAACAATAAACTAAACGATCATTATGCTAAGCTAATGGATGGGTCTTGTCCATCACATCTTTCTCCTAATGATGTGACCCTGTTATCAAATGACAACACATGTCTATGGTAAGGACACCATAACCATCTTTGATCAACGAGCTAGTCTAGTAGAGGCTTACTAGGGACACCGTATTTGTTTATGTATTCACACATGTATTTAAGTTTCTGATCATTACAATTCTAGTATGAATAATAAACCTTTATCATGAATAAGGAAATATAAAATAACAACTTTATTATTGCCTCCAGGGCATATTTCCTTCAGTCTCCCACTTGCACTAGAGTCAATAATCTAGATTACATTGTAATGAATCTAACACCCATGGAGTCTTGGTGCTGATCATGTTTTGCTCGCGGAAGAGGCTTAGTCAATGGGTCTACCACATTCAGATCCGTATGTATTTTGAAAATCTCTATGACTCCATCCTTGACCTTTTCAAGAATGGGGTTGAAGCGTCTCTTGATGTGTTTGGTTCTCTTCTGAAACCTAGATTCCTTCGCCAAGGCAATTCCTCTAGTGTTGTCACAAAATATTGTCATTGGACCCGATGCACTAGGTATTACACCTAGATTGGATATGAACTCCTTCATCCAGAATCCTTCATGTGCTGCTTCTGAAGCAGTTATGTACTCCGCTTCACACGTAGATCCCGCCATGATGCTTTGCTTGGAACTGCACCAACTGACAGCTCCACCATTCAATATAAATACGTATCCAATTTGTGACTTAGAGTCATCCGGACCAGTGTCGAAGCTAGCATCGACGTAACCATTTACAACGAGCTCTTCATCACCTCCATAAACGAGAATCATATCCTTGGTCCTTTTCAGGTACTTCTGGATGTTCTTGACCGTTGTCCAGTGATCCACTCCTGGATTACATTGGTACCTCCCTGCAAACTTATGGCAAGGCACACATCAAGTCTGGTACACAGCATAGCATGCATTATAGAACCTATGGATGAGGCATAGGGAATGACTTTCATTCTCTCTCTATCTTCTACAGTGGTCGGGCTTTAAGTCTGACTCAATTTTACACCCTGTAACACAGGCAAGAACCCTTTCTTTGACTGATCCATTTTGAACTTCATCAAAACTTTATCAAGGTATGTGCTTTGTGAAAGTCCTATTAAGCGTCTCGATCTATCTCTATAGATCTTGATGCCCAATATATAAGCAGCTTCACCGAGGTCTTTCATTGAAAAATTCTTATTCATGTATCCTTTTATGCTATCCAGAAATACTATATCATTTCCAATCAACAATATGTCATCCACATATAATATCAGAAATGCTACAGAGCTCCCACCCACTTTCTTGTAAATAGAAGCTTCACCGTAAGTTTGTATAAAACCATATGCTTTGATCACCTCATCAAAGCATATATTCCAACTTCGAGATGCTTGCACCAGTCCATAGATGGATCACTGGAGCTTGCACACTTTGTTTGCACCTTTAGGATCGACAAAACCTTCTAGTTGCATCATATACAAATCTTCTTTAAGATATCCATTAAGGAATGCAATTTTGACATCCATTTGCCAGATTTCATAATCATAAAATGCGGCAATTGCTAACATCATTTGGGCTGATTTAAGCACCGCTACGGGTGAGAAAGTCTCATCATATTCAACTCCTTGAACTTGTCAAAAACCTTTTGCGATAAGTCGAGCATTGTAAACAGTAACATTACCATCAACTTCAGTCTTCTTCCTGAAGATCCATTTATTTTCTATGGCTTGCCGATCATCGGGCAAGTCCACCAAAGTCCATACTTTGTTTTCATACATGGATCCTATCTCAGATTTCATGGCCTGAAGCCATATGTCAGAATCTGGGCTCATCATAGCTTCTTCATAGTTCATAGGTTCACCTTGGTCTAATAACATGACTTCTAGGACAGGATTAACGTACCACTCTTGTGTGGATCGTGCTCTGGTTGAGCTACGAGGTTCAGTAACAACTGATCTGAATTTTCGTGATCATTCATTTGCTTCCACTCTAGTTGGTGTAGGCATCACTGGAATGGATTTCTCTGATGTGTTCTACTTTCAAATTTGAGAGAAGGTACAACTACCTCATCAAGTTCTACTTTCCTCCCACTCACTTCTTTCAAGAGAAACTTCTTCTCTAGAAAGGATCAATTATTAGAAACAAAGATCTTGCCTTCAGATTTGTGGTAGAAGGTGTACCCAGTTGTTTCCTTAGGGTATCCTATGAAGACGCACTTCTTTCCAAGGATGGAAGTTCATCTTCCTGGAGGAACTCAAGCTTCTAAGGTTCAGTATCGGGGGTTGGGTGCGGCATATGCCAAAGGATGGCTTAGCATGGTGGGAGCGAGTAGAACGTCACCGGTGCCTGGAAGCGGGATGAGGCGTAGACACGAACACCGGCGCACTTTACCCAGGTTCAGGGCTCTCCTAGGAGATAACACCCCTAGTCCTGCTCTGCGGGTTCTCTGCATGATCACTAAGGCAGTAGTGAGTACAATGGTGTTACTCGAGCTGTATGCTAGAGGTAGAAGGAGGTAGGACTAGCTCTCTTCTTCCTCTAGGTGTGAGGCTGGTTCTAACAGGTTGGGAACCCTTTGCATGGGTGCCCTGGGGGTTTATATAGTTCTACCCCCAGCGGCACAATGGTCACTAGGCCGGGTGTAGGACCCGACCGTCAGTGTCTCTGGATGCCGGCTTCTCCGCCGGCAGCTGGGGCCTGCTGCCTGGTGGCCCCCTCCAACTGGTCGGATACGTAGCCGACAGGCCGCTTCCACCGCTGGCGGGTCTGATTGGTAGCTGATCACTGTAGCCGTGATGCTAATGACGCAGGCTTGGTCAGGGGAGTGTGGCTATAGTCCCGCCGCTTGGTGGGAGATCACTATAGCCACACCACGCCTTATATGGTTAATGGTGCACGTGCCCCGAGGGAGCAACAAGCTGCCTGCTGGAAGCCGGCTTCCCTTAGGTCCGGCTGGTCTGGCTTCCGCCGCCCTCCGGGCTCTCACTACGTGGTAGGGCCTGCCGCCTGCAGGCCGTACCGACAGGCCATCGTGGGAAAAGGGCTCCGCCTATCAGGGATGACGTCAACGGGGAAGTGGCAACAGTGTCGCGTCGTGCGGGGATCTCTGCCTGTATGGGGCACTGTAGCCACGGCGAGCCCGGGATTCAGGGGTGAGGGACTACACTGTAGCCTCACCCTATCTTGTCCTCTTGATGAGGGGTGCAGACTCTGAGGGCGCCGGGTGGCCGCCTGCTAGAAGCCGGCCTCTACGTAGGCCGTCTTCTAGGAGTCGGCCCATCTTGGTGCCGTCTGCTGGTGCTCGGCCGTCTTCGGGCAGCCGGCCGTTAAGCCAGCCAGCCACCGTAAGGCGGCGTTTCATTCGGAAGTCTTGTAGGCCGAAGCCGGCCCAAAGTCTTGAAAGGCTCAGGGACTCGGGTTAGCCTACCCGTGGCCCATTACTCCGATAGTAGTCCCTGAAGCTGGTGAGGCTTCACAGTTGGTAGGCCATGAAGCCTCAGCAGTTTCCTTCCTTGCCGCGCTCTAATCAAATGCTCGGTCCGCCTTGTGACACGCCGGCTGCCGGAGCCAATTTGACAAGGCTGGCTCATTCGCCGATTTCGAACGCCAGGGCGAGAAGCAGGTGGCGTGCCTGCTAGGCTTCCCTAGGCCTGCCGCCCGCCACGAGTACGCCACATGGCACCTGTTAGCCTGGCCAGCCTGCAATCCCACTTTCCTGATGGGACGCGACAGCAGGCAGGGCCCACCATCACCGGACCTCGGCACGCGGGCGGATCCGCTGCGGCCGAGGCGGGCGGTTGTGATTCCCGTGGGAGTTACTGCGTAGTGACTCCGTGTAGTAATCATGGGGTCGTGGGCGCAGTTAATCCCATGATCCCACATCCCGCCCCCTTGGCTTTGCAGCCCGAGGGCTATAAGTTGGGGGAGGCAGGGGAGCAGGGGAGGACGCGCGTCTCCTCCCCACTCTTTCTTCTTCCTCTCTCTGCTGCTGCTGCTCCGTCCCCGCCGTAGCGCCGCCGCAGCTCGTCGTTGTCGAGCTTCTTCTCCCCACGCAGCCCTGATCATACGCCATGGCGCGTGAGAAGAGAGGAGACTGGGATGGCTCGGTGGTGATCGAGGATCACCTCTCCTTCCTCCAGGCCACGCGTCGGATGCCCAACGCAACCTTCATCAAGTTGCGGGTGCCGCCATGGGAAGAGATCTCACCGGCGCCACAGGGGGACGAGCGGGTCGTCTTCCGCTCGCATTTCCTCCGCGGCTTCGGCCTCCCGGTGAGCGGGTCCTCCGCTCATTCATGGAGTTTTGCCTCATCCAGCCACACCACTTGATGCCCAACACCATGACGCTGCTGTCCACCTTCGTCACGGCGTGCGAGGGCTACCTCGGCATCCTCCCCACCATCAAGCTGTGGGGTGCTATCTTCTACGCCAAACCAGGCACCTCCGCCAAGGAGACGGCGGCCGAGTGCGGTGCCTTCGACGCCGTGCTCTAGCCGTCGAAGAAAAATGCCTTCCCGGTCATCAAGCTATCACAGTCGATGAAACTGTGGCAGCAATCGTACTTTTGCGTGGAGAACGTCGACCCGGCGTTCGACTTCATCAACCTGCCGCCCTACGAGGCTGACCCTCCTGTTGGGCCTCGGGCCAACTGGGCTACAAGCCGAAGCCCGTATCGGCCGACACAGCCACCACCATCAACCGGCTCCGGGTGCTGACGGAGGTGGAGGGTCTCGTAGTGTCGGACCAGCTGATCGCCTTTGTCGAGCGTCGGGTTCTCCCGCTTCAAGGCCGCGCTCCTCTGATCTGTGGTATGAGCGGGCACCGCGACCCAAGTTGGATGTGCGCGAAGGACATGCCGACTGCCGATGTGGCCCGAATGGTGAACGAGATCTCCGACCTCAAGGTGTCAGATGAGTCCTGGCGGTTCGGCAAGCCGCCATACTCCCGCGACAATCCGCCGCCTACCGGAAGTCTCTTAGCTCCCCCCCTTTTTATTTCTCGCCTTGGTCTTGGTCTTGGTATTGAGTGGTCCTCCTTTGGAGCGCAGATCTACATGTCTTCGGCGACGGCCACCATCATAGGGCCGGGTGGTAACTACCAGTCGGACCGGGAGGTGAGCGACGAGGACGACCCCGACTTGGGGGCGGCCTCCTTGGAGGATGACGCCGTAAGCGGTGGCGTCGGAGCAGGCGGCTCCAAGGAAGGGGGCGGCATGGTGACCTGGCCTGACGACGAGGAGGAGGAGGAGGAGCCACGCCCTGCGCGGGGCACCGTAAATACAGGCGCGGGCCCCTCCGTCAGGCCGTCTGCTTGAGGCGGCAAGCGCAAGCGAAAACAGGGCGCCGCCCTGTTCGGCAGTGCGCCGAAGAAGCCCAAGAACCTGGCCGCTGCGACCAGGCGGAAACAGGCCGCGGCGAAGGCGTCCAAGTTCCAGAGGCAGCCGAAGGCATGGCCCATGGTGTCGGCGTAAGTATTTCTCTTACGCTTTCCCTTTCTTGCCGATCTGGCCTAAAAAATTTCTTTACCTTGCTTTCTTATCTCAGGGCCCCGCTCACACTGAACAAGTCGGCCGCCGCCTTCGTCATCAGGTCGGCGGAGACCTCCACCACCACCCGCTGAATCGACCCGGTCGCCAACCTCCGGGAGGCGTAGGAGCAAAATGTGTGGGAGGTGTGCGAGGAGCAGGAAGCCGCCCGCCTGGAGAAGGCGGAGGCTGACAAGGCAGAGGCGTCCGTGCTGAAGAAGCTGGTAGAGGCGGAAGCTGATGCCGCGGCGATGAGCAACTCGCAGAGGCCGCGCGCCGCCAGGAGCCACTGCTTGTAGCTCCCCTGAATTCCACACCACGTCTGTCAGAGTTCGTGACGACGACTGGGAGACTCGGCGACGAGCAGCTGGTCATGGAGAGGGAGGGCGGCGACGTTGCCATGCCGGACATTGTCGTGCCTCCGCCACCACCGACCGTCGGGGCGCAAGACAGGCATCCGGCCGCCTCGCTGGCGCCACCAGTCGGGAACGAGGTGGTGACGGGCCCAACTCCTGAGGCCCGCACACCAATGCACCGTCGTCTCGCGAAGGCGGTCTCGGCACCGCGACCGCTGGAGGCCGGCGCCGCGAGCTCATCGATCCCAGACACCAAGGCGACCAGCGCTGCACCCTCCGGCTGGGTGCGCGGAAGCGGGATGGGAGCCTTGAATCAGGCGGCCCTCGACGTCCAGGCCAAGCTTCGGGCTGAAGCTGACGCCCTCAAGCGGTGCAACGAGGCATTCTTGGACTCGCGAGCAGCCATCCGGGTATGCTTCTCACTCCTTTGTTTTTGATCCTTTTATTTCCTGGTGGGGGCGCGCCAGCGCACCCACTGGGTGTAGTCCTCAAGTTTCGGGTCGGCTGCTGAGCAGGTGGTCTGGTACTTTAACTTGCAAGCATCAGATGCTAACTTCGTCTGACATCCCTATTGTAGGATTACCACAACCTCCGCGCGGCCACCTTCAACTCTGGAGTCCGGGAGCTGGAGAAGCAAACCGCCAACTTGTCAAAGAGCCGGAGTAAGTCTTGGATTTCTTCCTCTGCGGGGGCGCGCTGGCACACCCGCGGGCTGTAGTCCCCGAGATTCGGGCCGACTGCTAAGAAATCGGGCCCTATCTCCCCGGCAACTGTATTTCTTTGGTTGATCATTGATACTTCTTTCTCTGCAGGGGCGCGATAGCGCACCTGCGGGCTGTAGTCCCCGAGATTTGGGCCGATTGTTGAGTAGTCGGGCCGGATCTCCCCGGCAATTCCATCCCTTCCTTGTTGAGTGTTGACGTCATTTCTTCTTCTTTCTTTGCAGAGGCCAACGCCGCCTTGCAGCAGTAGCAGGGTGAAGCCAGCACCGCGTTGCGTGCCGAGGAGGCAGAGTGCAGCAAGCTGGCCGAGGAGCATGACCGACTGGTCGCGCAGCTGGCGGAGCAGACGGGGCGTCTCAAGATGGCTCAGAAGAAGGCGGAGACGAAGGAGACCGGCTTCCTCGCTGAGTTTGAGACCGAGCGCTCCGCCTGGGCCGACAAGAAGGTGCAGCTGAATGCCGGCTTCGGTAGCATTGAGGACATGGTCGACGGTAAACTTCTTCTTTTTTCTTTCTCTGAGTCGCCGGCCTCTATTCAGGCCGACTGCCGGCTTCTAACCTCTGGCTTCCTTGCCCTTTACCCAAACAGACTTCTTCCCAGGCCACTCCATCACCGCGAACTAGGCCATTGAGGCTTATCACCAGGAGAGGAGGGCAGAAGGCATGCAGATTGCCGCCAATGCTCCTCGGACCCTTAACGAGCAGCTTCTTAGCATCCAGGCCCGCCTTCAGCTAGCTCACCAAATGTTGCGCCGGATTCAATGCGTCGGGGCCTAGGCGATCTCCACCCTCTGGCCAGGCGTGCCGGCTCCACGCACTCCCAGTCAGACTGCCGACTGGGTGGAGGTGGCGGCCGGTCGCCTGGAAGCCTGGAAGGGCTCCTCGGCCCGGGCTGGAGCGCGCCGGGCTCTTGAATTCGTCACGGCGTGGTACCCTAGGCTAGATCTAGCCCAGCTAACCACGTTTCGGCTGGAGGCGTAGGAGGAGGTTGTGGCGGTGGAGGGCGACCTTGTCAAGCGAGCGGCGGCGATCGCCGACTACACCGACGCCAGCGTCTTCATCCCGGAGCTGGTTGACAACGGCACCGAGGTGCCACTAGAGTGGTTCAAGCTGAATCTAGAGGACAGCAAGGACTCGGCCGAGGTGATCGATTCCAGCGATGAAGGGGAGGATGTGGAGGACGAAGAAAGCGAAGAAGACGCGCCGGAGGTCGGAGCGGACAGCCTGCCTCATCCTAACCGTGCCTCGAGCAATGATCCGCTCTCAAGCGTGTCGACTGCTACTGGAGGTGACCAGGCGGAGACTGACCAGCCGTCCGCTCCACCAACCGGCGCTGCCGACTTTGCTGTCCAGCTGTCCGCTCCACCAACTGGCGCTACCGACATGGCCGTCCAGCCGGAACCCTCTGCCGCTCCTTAGGTCGTCGCCTTTATTTTCCGTGTTTATTGGTCTCGACAAACTTTTGTTAAATTTGCACAATTCCACCCACGGGGTGTATTTCAAACTCTGTTGAATGCTGGCCAATAGGCCTTTTGCTATGTAAATATCCTTCGTCGCAAATTATGCTTGTGTTTGCCGAGTTCTAACTTTTCTTGCTTTCTGCTCCTTGCTTTTTTTCCTTTGCCTCCCTCCCTTAGCTACCCTCTTGCCAGCCAAACAGCCGCTCTGGGGACTGCAGCTAGGTCAAGTACTTAGCAATTTACGGGAGGGCAAGTACTTAGCCGTTTGGAGTGTTGGCAAGGTAAGTAGAAGCTGGCCGGCCGACTGCTCGGCAGCCGGTCGGAGAGGCGGGATGCCGGCCTCGGCTATGTGCGCATTTTTCCTTAGCCATTTTCCATGTGGGCACCGCTTTGCAACCCCTGTCCACTCCACAGTCGCTCTGCGAGCTGCGGCTTACAAGAGAAGTTTTTTGGTGCCGACACACTACTTGTCCGACTGCAGGAAATGGCACATAGTAGAAGGTGGCGAGCCTCTGGGCCGACTGGTCGAACCCGGTGCCAGGCGAAATAATAAAACAACACATTCATAGGCATAATCTTTACCATATAGATAAAAGAGGGTAGTCCCCGAGCTCTTCTCGGGGGACCCGGAGTCTTCGTACTTAATACAAAAGGTAGCATGATACATACTGCTTTTAACTGTAAAATCTTCGGAGGAGGTTTCCGTTCCATGGCCCCTCCGTCTCCTTGCCTGAGTCGTCTCTTTTGCACGCTCTGGGCTTCTGAGCATCGATCAGGTAGTAGGAACCATTGCCCAGCACTTTGCTGATGATGAAAGGGCCTTCCCAAGGTGCCGAGAGCTTGTGTTAGCCGGCTGTTCGCTGTATCAGCCGGAGCACAAGGTCTCCCTCTTGGAAGGATCTTGGCTTGACCTTGCAATTGTAGTATCGGCACAGACTCTGCTGGTAGATGGCGGACCGGCTAAGTGCCAACAGCCGGCTCTCTTCCAGCAAGTCAACACCGTTTTCTCGTGCTTCTTTGGCCTCCGCCTCGGTGTACATGGTGACTCGTGGGGAGTCAAATTATATGTCCGTCGGGATGATGGCTTCGGCACCGTAGACGAGGAAGAAGGGTGTGAAGCCGGTTGATTTGTTCGAAGTTGTTCGCAGGCTCCAGAGGACGGCCGACGAATCATCGAGCCAGTAGCCGGCCGAGCGCTCTAGAGGCTCGACCAGTCGAGGCTTGATGTCGAACAAAATGAGGCCGTTTGCTCGCTCCACTTGGTCGTTTGACTGTGGATAAGCAATGGATGCTAAGTCCAGTCGGATGCCCTGAGTCGCGCAGAAATGAGCCAAGGCTCCTTTGGCGAAGTTTGTGCCGTTGTTGGTGATGATGCTATGTGGTATGTCGCACCGAGTGGTGATGCCGGCGATGAAAGTCACGGTAGTCGGCCCATTCAGCTTCTTGATTGGCTTTGCTTCTATCCAGTTGGTGAACTTGTCCACAGCGATAAGCAAATGAGTCATGCCGCCGCGAGCCATCTTGAACGGCCCTACCATGTCCAGCCCCCAGATGGCAAAGGGCCAGGAAATGGGAATGGTCTTGAGTGCAGAAACCGGCAGTTGTGGCTTGGAGCGGAACTTCTGGCACCCTTTACACTTCTGTACCAACTCTTTGGCGTCTTCTAGAGCAGTCGGCCAGAAGAAACCATGGCGGAAAGCTTTGGCAACAAGCGATCTTGAAGCCGTTGGTGACCACATTCTCCTTGGTGGATATCCTTCAGGATTTCTTGGCCCTCGTCTGGCTCCAAGCAGCACTGGTACACGCCAGTGACACTGCACTGCACCAGTTCTCTGTTGACGATGGTATACGCTGCTGCCCACCGTTGCACTTGTCGGGCTAGGATCTCATCAGTCGGCAGCTCTTTGTTCACCGGAAAGTTGAGGATGGGTTGAGCCCATGAAGGTGCCACTATTTCTTCGACTGCCACGACTGCAACTTGTACAAGGGCAGTTGGGCTGGGAGGCGGCGGGTTGGTGTTGGTTGCCGCATGTTGAGTTGGAGAAGTCCCCGAGCCGACTGCTGTAGTTCCTGGGCGGGGTTCTGAAGTCCCTAGGCCAGGTGCGACTGCTGCAGTCCCCGGGCCGTGTGCCCAAGTCCCCGTTCCGGCTTCTGGGGCCCTCAAGCCGGATCCAACTGCTTCAGGAGGGGCCGGCACGAAGATGGAGTCTGATTCCGGCGACGGCTTGAAAAACGGCTTGAGGAGGCACTGTAGGGCGCCGGCTGGTATTGCTTGCCGGGTGGAGCCGATCCGTGCCAGGGCATCTGCTTGCTCATTGTCATTTCTTGGCACATGGAGGAACTCGCACCCGTCAAAGTATCCACTGAGTTGTTATACGAGGAAGCGTAGCTTGCCATATTTGCATCCTTGGCGTCCCAGTCGCCTGACGACTGCTGGACCACCAAGTCGGATTCACCATAGCACAGGATCCGGCGAATGCCGAGTTCCTTGGCAAGCCGGAGCCCGTGTATGAGTGCCTCGTATTCAGCTACGTTGTTGGAGGCGGCAAAGTGGATTTGCAGCACATATCTAAGCTTGTCGCCTTTGGGAGAGGTGAGGATGATGCTGGCTCCCAGACTGGTGTGCATCTTTGAACCATCAAAGTGCATCCGCCAATGGGTGGAGTCTGGTGCTGGCGACAGGTACTGGGTCTTGGCCCAGTCGACGAGGAAGTCGACCAGCACTTGTGACTTGATGGCAGTGCGAGGCTAGTAGTAGATGGTGTAGGCGGGCCAGATCTATGGCCCATTTGGCTAGTCGGCCTGAAGCATCTCGGCTTCCAATGATCTCAGCAAGCGGAGCAGTGCAGACAACAGTAATTGGGTGCTCTTGAAAGTAAGGCTTCAGCTTCTTGTCGGCAAAGTGCACACCATAGAACATTTTCTGAAAGTGGGGGTAGTTCTGCTTGGAGGCGGACAACACTTCACTCAGGTAGTACACCGGCCTCTGGACTGACAGTGCTCTGCCCTCCTCCTTGCGCTCCACCACTATGACTGTGCTGACCACCTGACTGGTGGCGGCGATGTAGAGGAGCATGGGCTCTTTATCAGTCGGAGCCGCCAGGATAGGTGGAGTGGTCAACATCTTCTTGAGCTGGAGAAAAGCTTCGTCTGCCTTGTCGTTCCACTCGAAAAAAGTGGTCATCTTCATGAGCTGGTATAGGGGAAGAGCCTTCTCGCCCAGCCGACTGATGAAACGGTTGATGGATGCCAGACAGTCGGTGAACTTCTGTACGTCCAGCAGTCGGGTGGGCACCTCCATTTTCTCGATGGCCTTGATCTTCACAGGGTTGCACTCTATGCCACACTCTGAGACCAGAAAACCGAGAAGCTGGTCGGCTGGTACTCCGAAGACGCATTTTTCTGGGTTGAGCTTGATCTGAAATCGGCGCAGGTTCTCAAATGTCTCCTTGAGGTATTCCAGCAATATTCCACGCTTCTCCGTCTTCACCACCACATCGTCCACGTAAACGTAGGTGTTTCTACCGAGTTTCTTGAGGAGACACTTCTGCATGCAAGGCTGAAACGTGGCGCCGGCATTTCTCAAGCCGAACGTCATGGTCAGGTAGCAGAAGGCTCCGAATGGCGTGATGAAGGCGGTCTTCAGCCTGTCTGTCGGGTTCAGCTTGATGTGATGGTACCCTGAGTATGCATATAGAAAACTCAATAGCTCGCATCTGGCTGTGGAGTCTATCACTTGGTCAATTCTTGGCAAAGCAAAGGGATCTTTGGGGCAAGCTTTGTTGAGGCTGGTATAATCAATGCACATGCGCCACTGCTTATTCTTCTTCAGCACGAGGACTGGGTTGGCCAACCATTCTAGGAAGAATACTTCCATGATAAAGACGGCCGCTAGAAGCCGGGCTATCTCTTCTCCAACAACTCTTCTCTTTTCTTCTGACAGGCGGCGCAAGGGCTGCCTAACCGGCTTGACGTCAGGTCGGACATGTAGATTGTGCTCGGTGAAATCCGTCAGAACACCCGGCATGTCTTTGGGAGACCATGCAAATATGTCCCGATTCTCATGGAGGAAACCGATGAGCTCGCTTTCCTATTTGCTGTCAAGGTGTGCACCTATGACAATGTGCCTCTCCGGGTGCTCCGGGTCCAAGGGTATCTTCTTTGTTTCCTTTGTCGGCTTGAATGAGCCCTCAACTTCGGACTCCTTGGGATTGGGTGACATATCCGGCTGCTTGCCTGCCATCGCCACAACCCGGTCAAGGAGCCGCTTTTCGGTTGCGATCACCAGGGACTCGGACAGCCGGCTGCTATCTGCAGCATAGGCGGATGACTTCTTGTAGTCTCCGACTATGGTGAGGATTCCCTTGGTAGTCGGCATCTTCATCTTGAGGTAAGCATAGTGGGGGACCGCCATGAACTTGGCCAGAGCAAGCCGGCCAAGTAGCGCATGGTAGGGGCTCTCAAGGTCCATCACCTCAAACCAGACTGACTCTCGACAGAAATGATCTTTGTCTCCAAAGAGAAAGTCAAACTGGGTCTTGCCGATTGGTTAGCAGGAAAGGCCAGGAACTATGCCGTGGAGTACAGTCCGACTGGGGTGAAGCTGCTTCTGCTTGATTCCCAACTTCTCCATTGTGTCACGGTACAGGATGTTGATGCTGCTGCCGCCATCTATCAGGACTCGGGAGAAATGAGCTGCCCGCCTCTTTGTTGAGAAGGTGGCATCTAAGACCAGGGCATAAGAACCAGGGGAGGGCCACCTCCGGATGGTCAGCCCTGCTCCAACTGATGGGCTTCTCAGACCAGTGCATGAACTCTGGGGTATCTGATGCCACTGCATGTACTTCTTGCTGTTGCAGCCGTCTGCTGCGCCTGTCGTCGGTCACACTAGTGAACACAATGTAGGCTTCGTGCTCCTCTGGATACTCATCTTGTACGGCGCCGACTGGCCGAACTGGCGGCTGCTGGGGCGGAAGAGGCGGTGGGCCAGCAGGCGGAGGAGGCAAGAGTCCATCTCCCTTGGCGACTCTGGTGAGCCAATGGCACTTCCGAGTGGTGTGGTTGGACGGCTTCGCACCACTATGTAACTTGCAACGGGCATCAAGGGTCTGCTCGTATGAGAACATGGGCAACCAATTGGGCTTGCCGCCCTTCTGACGCTTGGGCAGAGGCTGCCCTTCCGGCTGCGTGTCCTCAACTGTCGCCATCTGCCGGGTGGTGGAAGCCGGTTGTGTGGCCTTGTGGGAATCATGCTTTAATTTTTCAAAGTAATAAATTAAATATCTTGAATAAAAAAGGAATTTTTCTCTGATATAAAGTATAACCTGACTATCTTGGCCTGCCCAAGTGAAATTACAAGTGGCGTCACCAGCCGGAGTCCGAGGAGCTTGAGGAGCAACCTTGTCGGTTACATCGACTTGGATCTCCGCCTTCATTGAGGAGTCAGCCGTGACGTATTTGTCAGCGATGATCAGCAGTTCGTCGAGAGTTGCCGGCTCATCGCAGAGAAGCCGATGCTTGAGGAGGGTGCCTTCTCGGCACCCGGCCGTGAAGTATTCGATGGCCTGCACCTCGTGCACACCTTTTGCAGGAGTTGCGCAGCTCGGCCCAGCACGTGAGATAGTCGCGAGTGGATTCACTGGGCCCTTGGACGCACAAGGAGAGCTGATGGGGCTTGGGAGGCCGCTTGTACATGCTGGTGAAGTTGCGGATGAAGGCTTCGGTGAAATCAACCCAGCTGTTAATGCTGCGGGGCTTCAGGCTGTTCAGCCACGTCCGGGCTATGCCCTGGAGCATGAACAGGGACATATTTCACAGCAACGCTCTTGTTGGCGTTTGCTATGCTGACGGCCGTGGAGTAGTCGACCAGCCAGTCCTCCGGCTTCACGAAGCCGGTATACTTGGGCGTATCTCTTGGGAGCGTGAACCCTCGTGGGAAAGGCTCATCTCGGATTCGAGGGCCGAAACAAGGTGGGCCCAGCGCGTCTTCTTCTTCTAGCGCCAAGGAACTATTGAGGCGGTCGATCCGATGGAGGGCGTCGTTCTGTCCAAGTCCTTCTCAGTGGACAAGGCGGTCGCCGAGTGTCGGGTGCGTGACAGGCGGCGGAGTGGGATGCCTTTCTCCGCGAGGCGGAGGGGGAGGCGGGTCGCCTCGGGGGCTGCCGTCTGCATCACACTCAATGGAGAGGTGAGTCCGACTGTGGCTAGTAGCCGGCTCATTGCCTCTACTGCCACGGATGCCACCAGTCAGCGTCCAGGCTGTCGTGCCATGATCCTGGCAAAGGGGCGGCTCGTCATTCCGTCGGATGGGCACTTCAGCACGGTAGCCGGCTTCATGCTGCTCGGCGGCCGCGTCAAGGAGCTACAGTACGCGCTCTGTCATGTGGCGATGCTCGTCGCCCTCGTACTTGTCCAGCTCATTTGTCACTGCCTGGGCAGCTCGGATGTTCTCCGCAGGCGTGGCGTAGACGGGACGATCCGTCCTGAACATGCTGGCGATGGTCGCGCCATGCTGCCGGATCGAGCCGATGCGGCTAGGCCCCTCGGGAGCCGGCGTGCCGCCAACAGCTCAGTCCATCTCATGCCGGTAGGCTTCCGAGAGGCATTGCAAGATGGCCAGTCGGTTGGTGCTTTCTACGAGCTGGACGCAGCGTGCTTCCAGCATCTCAGCGTCTACGTCCTCCAGGATGGGCACTGACATGTCTCACAACGCCACATCGAGTGGATCTCGAACGCCTCCGTCCGAGTGCTCACCACTGTTGATGACAAGCACCTCCATGACGGTGCTCCCGCCGCTATGCTCGCGAGGAGGCGGCTCGTCGTAGACCACCACGTTGGTAGGGAACGCGTCAAGCGACGCCGTGTCGGAGTCGATGATCATCGGGTCGGTGGAGCCGATAGACTCCAAGTCCACAGCACGCTCGCTGGCAACATTGAGCTGGTCGAGGAGGCTGACGAGGCGACTCTCAGGGCAGTCGGTGCCCACGTCGGACGCCAGCTCGTCAGAGAGGTGGATCTCGCCAACAAGGTCAGCGAGGCAGCTTGCTACGCAGGTGATCTCCGCGCCATGCAGCGCGTCGAGGCTGACGCCGTCGGGCGTGCTGGGCTGGCTGCGCTCGCCGGGAAGGAACAAGGTTCCTGTCTAGAGCAGGTCTCCGGATGACGGTGCACCTCGCCCCATGGTGGGCGCCAAATGTCGGGGGTTGGGTCGACATATGCCAAAGGATGGCTTATTATGGTGGGAGCAAGTAGAACGTCACCGGTGCCTGGAAGCGGGATGAGGCGTAGACACGAACGCCAGCACACTTTACCCAGGTTCGGGGCTCTCCTAGGAGATAACACCCCTAGTTCTGCTCTGCGGGGTCTCCGCATGATCACTAAGGCACTAGTGAGTACAATGGTGCGCCTCGAGCTATATGCTAGAGGTAGAAGGAGGTAGGGCTAGATCTCTTCTTCCTCTAGGTGTGAGGTTGGTTCTAACAGGTTGGGAACCCTTTGCATGGGTGCCCTGGGGGGTTTATATAGTTCTATGCCCCAGGGGTACAATGGTAACTAGGCCGGGTGTAGGACCCGGCCGTTAGTGTCTCTAGACGCTGGCTTCTCAGTCGGCAGCTGGGGCCCGCCGCCTGGTGGGCCCCTCCGACTAGTCGGGTACGGAGCCGACAGGCCGCTTCCGCCGCTGGCGGGTTTGGTTGGTGGCTGATCAGTGCAGTCGTGATGCTAATGATGCAGGCTTGGTCAGGGGAGTGTGGCTACAGTCCCGCCGCTCGGTGGGAGATCACTGTAGCCACACCACGCCTTATTTGGTTAATGGTGCACGGACCCCGAGGGAGGAATGGGCCACCTGCTGGAAGCCGGCCTCCCTTAGGTCCGGTTGGTCTGGCTTCCGCCGCCCTCCGGTCTCTCACTGCCTGGTAGGGCCTGCTGCCTGCAGGCCGCACCGACAGGCCATCGTGGGAACAGGGCTCCGCCTATCAGGGATGACGTCAACGGGGAAGTGGCAACAGTGCCGCATCGTGTGGAGATCTCCGCCTGTACGGGGCACTATGGCCACACCGAGCCCAGGATTCGGGGATGAGCGACTACACTGTCGCCTCGCCCTTTCTTGTCCTCTTGATGAGGGACGCAGACTCTAAGGGCGGCGGGTGGCCGCCTACTTGAAGCTGGCCTCTACGGAGGCCGTTTACAAGGAGTCGGCCCATCTTGGTGTCGTCTGCTGGTGCTCGGCGGTCTTCAGGCAGCCGGTCGTTGAGCCAGCCGGCCACCGGAAGGCGGCGTTTCATTCGGAAGTCTTGTAGACCGAAGCCGGCCCAAAGTCTTGAAAGGCTCAGAGACTCGGGTTAGCCTACCCGTTTTCCATTACTCTGACATTCAGAATGAAGAAAAATCATGAGAGACAATTCACTACTTGGCTTGATGCCCTGTTGTAATTTTTCCATTCTTTTTGTAGCCTAGTTCTTTCCTTTTTCTCTTCTCTTTCTTTCTGTAGGCTTATCTCAAGCCTTTACGACTACTTGTTACTCTGCACTTTATTTATAAAAATTGCAGTGGGGTTTTACCCTACTATTTATAGTTAAAAAACACACACTTCTCTGATTTGGGTTCGAGCTTATCAAGCTGAAGCCTTTTGACATAAGTGTCGCAACCCCAAACTTTAAGAAATGACAACTTAGGTTTCTTGCCAAACTACAGTTCATACGGTGTTGTTTCAACGGGTTTAGACGGTGCCCTATTTAACATGAATGCTGCTGTCTCTAATGCATAACCCCAAAATGATAGTGGTAAATCGGTAAGAGACATCATAGAACGCACCATATCTAATAAAGTATGGTTACGACGTTCAGACACACCATTACGCTCTGGTGTTCCAGGTGGCGTGATACATCTCCAATGTATCTATAATTTACGAAGTATTCATGCTGTTATATTATCATTCTTGGATGTTTTACAATCATTTTATAGCAACTTTATATCACTTTTCGAGTCTAACCTTTTGACCCAGTCCCCAGTGCCAGTTGCTGCTTTTTGCTTGTTTTTTACATCGCAAGACATCAATATCAAAAGGAGTCCAAACACCGTGAAACTTTTTGTGGATATTTTATGGACCAGAAGACATCCAATGGGCCAGTGCAGCACCTGGGGGGTGCTCCGAGGGGGGCACAACCCACCAGGGCAAGCCTGGGCCCCCAGGCGCGTCCCGGTGGGTTGTGCCCACCTCGGTGGCCTCCCGCGGCCACCTTCGCCCAATAAATTCTCAAATATTCCAAAAACCCTCAGGGAGACTCTAGATCAGAAGTTCCGCCGCCAAAAGCCTTTGTAGCCACGAGAAACCAATCTAGACCCCGTTCTGGCACCCTGCCGGAGGGGGATATCATCACCGGTGGCCATATTCATCATCCCGGCGGCCACCACGATGAGTAGGGAGTTGTCCATCCTCGGGGCTGAGGGTTTGTACTGGTAGCTATGTGTTTAATCTCTCTCTCTCTCTCTCTCTCTCTCTCTCTCTCGTGATCTTGAGATGTCACAGTCTTGATGTATCATGGGCTTTATTAACATAGATGGATCATATGATGTTTCTCCCCTCTCTACTCTTGTTGTGATGAATTGAATCTTTACCCTTTGAAGTTTTGTCTTGTCAGATTGAATGTTCAGATCTAAGAACACATGATGTATGTCTTGTAGTATGAATACTTGAGGTGACAATAGATTATCATATTGATTCACTTGATGTATGTTATGGCACTTAACTTGCGGATTCCCGAGGTGACATTGGGGTAATCTATGCATAGGGGTTGATGCACGTTTTTATTATCTTTTCTCCGATAGAAACTTTGAGGTATCCTTGTAGTTCTTTGTGTGGATTTAATATTATGATCATGAAGTTGTTTGATGCATATCGTAGAATTAACTCACGGATACTTGTGGTGACATTGGAGTATCTAGGTGACATTAGAGTTGGTTGATGTGTGTCATATGGTGTTATTTTAGTACTAACTCTTGGTTAGATTGATCGGAAAGAATAGCTTTGTGTTATTTTAGTACGAACTCTAGGATAGATTGATCGGAAAGAATAGCTTTGAGGTGGTTTCGTACCCTGCAAACAATTTCTATCTTTTGTTCTCTGCTAATAGGAACTCGAGAGTGATTCTTTATTGCACTTTGTGGGATAATCATATGATCCAACTATGTTAGCATTGTTGAGAGATTGCACTAGTGAAAGTATGCACCCTAGGCCTCATTTTCCATCATTGCAATACCGTTTGTGCTCCGTTTTACTATCTAATACCTTGATGTTTCTTATTGTCCACACTACATAAACTCATGTCTACTATCAATACTACACTTTTATCACCATATCTTCACCGAACTAGTGCACCTATACAATTTTCCATTGTATTGGGTGTGTTGGGGACACAATAGATTACCTGTATTTGATTGCAGGGTTGCTCGAGAGAGACTATCTTCATCCTATGCCTCCCACAGATTGATAAACCTTAGGTCATCCACTTGAGAGAAAATTGCTACAATCCTACAAAACTCTGCGCTTGGAGGCCCAACATGAGTATACAAGAATAAAGTTGTGTAGTAGACATCAAGCTCTTTTCTGGCGCCATTGCTGGGGAGGTAAGTGCTTGAAGGTATATCTTTAGATCTTGCAATCAAATCTTTTAGTTTCTTGTTTTATCATTAGTTTGGTTTATAAAGAGAGAAGTACAAAAATAATGGAATTAAGGTTGCCTCATATGCTTCATCTTTATAATGTCTTTCATGAAAATGATGGAAAGGAAAATTGTGCTCAATTGAAAGAAGAGAATTCGATGGAATGCTTGGTATAAATGATGAGAATGATTGCAATGTTGTTAGTATGAATTCTTTGAATATCCATGATGCTAGTGATATGCAAAGCCATAAGCTTGGGGATGCTATGTTTGATGAAGATGATATTTTTATTCCCACAAGTTTTGATGTGCAAATTTGTTATAATGGTAGCATGCCTCCTATTTATGATGATTAGAATGATGAAAGTGAATTTGGAGAGGTCATGACTTTATTTAGTGATGAATCCACCATTTTGGACGAGGCTTCAATTGACTATGATAACAAAGTTGCTATCTATGATGATTATGGTGATGACATGTATGCTATAATGAATAATGATAACCATGAAACTTGTCATCATGATTTTAATTTTCACTCCCATGATAGTTATTTTGTTGAGTTTGATGCCACTACTATTGATGAGAAGAAATTTGCTTATGTCGAGAGTAATAAGTTTTCTGTGTTTTTGCATCATGAAAATAATGCTTTATGTGATGGTTATATTGTTTAATTTCTTCATGATGCTATTGAAAATTATTATGGGGGAGGAACTTATGCTTGTAGGAATTGCAATAATATCAAGTTTCCTCTCTATGTGTTGAAAATCTTGAAGTTGTGCTTGTTTTCCCTTCCTATGCTAGTTGATTCTTGTTCCCATAAATTGTTTGATCACAAAATCCATATGCATAGGAAGTGGTTTAGACTTAAATGTGCTTTCCATGTGCTTCATGATGCTCTCTTTGTGTTTCATTTCTTATCTTTTATGCGAGCATCATTGAAATCATCATGCCTAGCTAAAAGGCATTACAAAAAAGTGCTTGTTCAGAGACAAACCAACACTTTTACCTACTATTTTTGTGTGTTCACATGATTATGCTTCTGTAGTAATCATGTTTTATTGATTTTGTTTCAATAAAGTGCCAAGTAAAGCCTTTGGGATAGTGTGGATGGTAGTTGATTTGATCTTCCTGAAAAACAAAAACTTTTGCGCTCAAAAAAAATTCCCATTTTCAACAGAAGAGTGCTTTTGATTCGATTCTTTTTGTAGAAGATTAATATACAAATTCCCTACGTTGTCCTAATTTCTTAGAATTTTTGGAGTAGCAGAAGTATGGTTGGAATACATTTACTTCAGACTCTTTTGTTTTTGACAGATTCTGTTTTCAATCTTAGTTTGCTTGTTTCCTAGTTTCTATGGCTTATATTGCTCAATATAAATTGTGGAAATGATATGCTACAGTAGGAATTGTGTGGAAACAATTATGAATCTTGTCTTTGACAGTACCAAAGTGAAATGGTTTGCTCTTTATCATACTAATCTATCTCACGAAGTTCCGTCAAGTTTTGTGTGATTGAAGTTTTCAAGTTTTGGGTGAGATGTCGATATGAGGAGAATAAGGAGTGACAAGACCCTAAGCTTGGGGATTCCCATGGCAACCCAAGGTAATATTCAAGGAACATCCAAGCAACTAAGCTTGGGGATGCCCCAGAAGGCATCCCCTCTTTCGTCTCCAACATTATTAGTAACCTCACTTGGAGCTACATTTTTATTCGTCACATGATATGTGTTTTCCTTGGAGCGTCATTTTATTTTGTTAGGATTTGCTTGATGTTATTTAGAATATTGTTTTGCATCTTTTATTTCAGTAAAAGTGGCAATGATAGCCTTTACTATATATGCTTACTTTGCAAGTATATGAGTTGCTGTTTCAAAACAGAAAGTTTGTCGCTGTTGCAAAAATTCCCGAGAAAAGGAAGAATGTGATAAAATGTTGAAACTTTTTTCACAATAAGCTATGATAAATTTTCTACAGTGTCGTAAATTTTGAGAATTTTTTGAGTTGAATAATTTTGGATCTAGCTTCATCCTTTACAGACTATCCTGTTTTGGCAGATTGCTGTTATGTTTGCATTGTTTGTATATGTTTGCGTGTTTAATGATTCTATTTGAGATAGGAGTATTAAATATGCAAAGGAATTTAGTATGCAATGTTAAATTATGATTTTATTGATTTCCTACCGTAGAATGATAAGGTGTTGCATTTGATTTATACTAACTTATCTCACGAGTTCTTGTTGAGTTTCGTGTGGATGAAGTCTTTGAGATTTAGGGAAACCGTGATATAAGAGGAATTAAGGAGAGACAAAAGCTCAAGCTTGGGGATTCCCAAGGCATCCCAAGATAATATTCCAAGAAGTATCAAGCATCTAAGCTTGGGGATGCCCCGGTAGGCATCCCACCTTTCTTTTTCAACAATTATCGGTTAGTATCGGTTGAGCCTGAGTTTTTGCTTCTTCACATGAGTTGTGCTATGCTTGGAATGTCATTTTATTTTTATTTTGTTTTGCTTGATGTTTATATAAAATACTCAGATTTGAAAGATTTTTAATAAGAGAGAGTCCTCAAATAGCTACCCATTTACATAACTACTCGCTTGATCTTCACTTATATCTTTTTGGAGTAGCTTGTCATTTACTCTTGTGCCTCACTTATATCTTATGAGTAAATTGTTGAATGGATTGAATATAATGAAGTTGAAATTGTATGTTCATATCATGCCTAGTGGTAGCTTCACATTGGGTTTAGAAAGTGAAATATTTTGAAGATTTACAATCACAATATTGGTCATACAAGCAATTCATGAATGGTTAGTAGAAGGAAGAGAACTTTCACATGCAAATACACTATCTTGGAAATCTTTTGTGATTGTGAGCCCACATCAAAATATTATATGCCAAAATTGTTGACATTGGACAAGGAAGACAACGTAGTGATTTATGTTTGTTCATATTCACAGACAAGTTATATTGTCATAGATCATTCGACATGTGGTGCTTGCCCCCTATATTTGCTAGCCAAAAATTCCGCACCAAGTAGAGATACTACTTGTGCATCCAAAAACCCTTAAACCCAAATCTTATTCTCAAGAGTCCACCATACCTACCTAAGGATTGAGTAAGATCCTTCAAGTAAGTTGTCATCGGTGCAATAAGGCAATAAAAATTGCTTCTAAAAGTGTTAAATCATTTAGTGTAAGAGAAAATTGAACGTTGCACGAACTTGTGATGATGAAGAATAAAAGCGACAGACTGCATAATAAAGGTTGCATCATAGGGGGGCAATATAATGTGACGTTCTCTTGCACTAAGGGATTGAGCATACAACCAAAAAGCTCATGGCAACTTCTGCTTCCCCCTGTGAAGGACCTACCTTTTACTTTTATGTATTTACTTTCATGCAAGAGTCAAAGTTTTTCTCCCTATTCCTTTTTATTTTTCTCGTTTGGCAAGCATCATGTGGCGAGGAAAGATCTAGGCACATATATCTAGTTGGATATGGGTAGCATGAGTTATTATTGTAGACATCACCCTGGAGGTGAATACGTTGGGAGGCGAAATTATAAGCCCCTATCTTTCTATGTGTCCGGTTGAAACGTTTTGCTCATGTGTATGCAGTGAGTGTTAGCAATAATAGAAGACTATATGATGGTTGAGTATGTGGAGCTCTTACTTAGACTATGTTGAATAAGTTGAATTGCAATTGTTTGGTGACTAAGAATATAGGTTGTTGAGTTTAAAGAGAATTCATTGTTTGAACCTTAACATGTCAATTGGTTGCTACTTTGTCATGATGAGTTTTATGAGAAAGAGTTGTTGTTATGATGCTAGGGAAAGTGATTGAAATTATCATTCATCAAACTTATGCACTTTGCTAGCATTCACACTTCATACATTGTTTCTTTTATCATTTACCTACTCGAGGACGAGTAGGAATTAAGCTTGGGGATGATGATACGTCTCCAACGTATCTATAATTTATGAAGTATTCATGTTGTTATATTATCATTCTTGGATGTTTTACTATCATTTTATAGAAACTTTAAATCATTTTTTGGGACTAACCTATTGACCCAGTGCCCAGTGCCAGTTGCTATTTTTTGCTTGTTTTTTACATTGCAGGAAATCATTATCAAACGGAGTCGAAACACAGCGAAACTTTTTGTGGATTTTTTATGGACCAGAAGACATATAATGGGCCAGAGCAGCACCTGGGGGTGCCCCGAGGGGGCACAACCGACCAGGGCGCGCCTGGGCCCCCAGGCGCGTCCCGGTGGGTTGTTCCCACCTCGGTGGCCTCCTACACCCCCTCTTCTCCCTATAAATTCTCAAATATTCCAAAAACCCTCGGGGAGATCCTAGATCAGAAGTTCCGCCGCCGTAAGCCTCTGTAGCCACGAGAAACCAATCTAGACCCTGTTCTGGCACCCTGCCGGAGGGTGAGATCATCACCGGTGGCCATCTTCATCATCTCAGCGGCCACCACGATGAGGAGGGAGTAGTCCACCCTTCGGGCTGAGGGTTTGTACCAGTTCTTATGTGATACGTCTCCAACGTATCTATAATGTTTGATTGTTCCATGCTATTATATTACCCGTTTTGGATGTTTATGGGCTTTATTTTACACATTTATATCATTTTTGGGACTAACCTACTAACCGGAGGCCCAGCCCGTATTGCTGTTTTTTTGCCTATTTCAGTATTTTGAAGAAAAGGAATATCAAACGGAGTCCAAACGGAACGAAACCTTCGGGAGCATGATTTTTGGAACAAACATGATCCAAAGGACTTGGAGTGCAAGTCAAGAAGCAGCCGAGGCGGCCACGAGGGTGGAGGGCGCGCCCACCCCTACAGGGCGCGCCCCCTATCTCATGGGCCCCTCGGGCAGCCACCGACCTTCTTCTTCCTCCTATATATACCCACGTACCTCAAAAACATCAGGGAAGCCAACGAAAAACAATTTCCACCGTCGTAACCTTCCGTATCCGCGAGATCCCATCTTAGAGCCTTCGCCGGCGCTCCGTCGGAGGGGGAATCGACCATGGAGGGCTTCTACATCAACACCATAGCCCCTCCGATGAGTTGTGAGTAGTTTACCACAGACCTTCGGGTCCATAGTTATTAGCTAGATGGCTTCTTCTCTCTTTTTGGATCTCAATACCATGTTCTCCTTGATCTTCTTAGAGATCTATTCGATGTAACTCTTTTTGCGGTGTGTTTGTCGAGATCCGATGAATTGTGGGTTTGTGATCAAGTTTATCTATGAGAAATATTTGAATCTCCTATGAATTCTTTTATGTATGATTGAGTTATCTTTGCAAGTCTCTTTGAATTATCAGTTTGGTTTGGCCTACTAGATTGATCTTTCTTGCAATGGGAGAAGTGCTTAGCTTTGGGTTCAATCTTGCGGTGTCCTTTCCCAGTGACAGCAAGGCACGTATTGTATTGTTTCCATCGAGGATAAAAAGATGGGGTTTATATCATATTGCATGAGTTTATCCCTCTACATAATGTCATCTTTCTTAATGTGTTACTTTGTTCTTATGAACTTAGTACTCTAGATGCATGCTGGGTAGCGGTCGATGTGTGGAGTAATAGTAGTAGATGCAGGCAAGAGTCGGTCTAATTGTCACGGACGTGATGCCTATATACATGATCATGCCTAGATAATCTCATAAGTATTCGCTTTTCTATCAATTGCTCGACAGTAATTTGTTCACCCACCGTAATACTTATGCTATCTTGAGAGAAGCCACTAGTGAAACCTATGGCCCCCGGGTCTATCTTTTATCATATAAGCTTTCAATCTACTTTTATTTGCATCTTTACTTTTCCAATCTATATCATAAAATACCAAAAATATATTTATCTTATCATACTATCTCTATCAGATCTCACTTTCGCAAGTGGCCGTGAAGGATTGACAACCCCTTTATTGCGTTGGTTGCGAGTTCTTTGTTTGTTTGCGTAGGTGCGTGGGACTTTTGAGGAGCCTCCTACTGGATTGATACCTTCGTTCTCAAAAACTGAGGGAAATACTTATGCTACTATTGCTGCATCACCCTTTTCTCTTCAAGGAAAACCAATGCAAGCTCAAGAAGTAGCAAGAAGGATTTCTGGCGCAGTTGCCGGGGAGGTATTCGCTCAAGTCAAGACATACCAAGTACCCATCACAAACTCATCTCCCTCGCATTTACATTATTTGCCATTTGCCTCTCGTTTTCCTCTCCCCCACTTCACACTTGCCGTTTTATCCGCCCTCTCTTTCCCAATCTTCCCTCTCTCTTTCGCTTGCCCTCTTCTTCTTCCTCGCATTTGTTTGCCGTTATGTCTGAAATTGGGGAGATTATTGTCGATATGGAAAATAACGATAACATGAAAAATTCTGATGCTCCTGCTAAAGAACCCCCTATCTTGCATACTAAAAAGTTTCGTATCGGTAGTGGTAACATTATTGGAAAAGGTGTTATTCAAAATTTCTTTACTTGCACCGGTGCTTTACCTTCTATGGGTGGTTCTATTCTTCATAGAACTAGTAGTCTTGCGGATGCTATCTCTATGCTTGTAGTTGAGCTTGAAAGACAGTTTATGCATATGCATCCTTGCATACAAAGATTTTTTCTGGAATTTTCTAATATTGAGCATTCTTCTGTTAAGCATGTTGTTACTATATTTTTGGCTCATGAGTTTAGATTTATATTAAGAGAGGGCAAAGATTTCTTTGCGCACTATAGGGTGGACGCCGGTCGTCCTCCCATAGAGGTGATCCTCTTCGATCAAGAGGAAATTAGGCGTTTTCAATATTTGACTATGTTGCTTTCAATGAAAACCTTAGAAAAAAGGTTCCTACCAATGTCCTAGTTGATAGAATTTCCGAACTTAATAATGATTTTTCTCTTTGAAATAATGAGCTAGGATACTCTTTTGAGTATAGGCTTATGAAATTCTGCCAAAAGAATGCTTATAATGATGAATTAGTTTTGCAATATGAAGGGCCAAAAGAGGAACCTATCCCTCCTGTGATTGATCTTGGGGACTTTTGTCCCATTAAATTTAGCCCTTTTGATTACTTTTGCTTGCCCCAAAGAAAACTTGCTGCTGAACGTAGAGAATATGAGATGAGTTTTCAATATTTATCTTATTATTATGGCACTACTTAGATCTATCCTCACTTTCATGGCTAGCTAGGGGCGTTAAACGATAGCGCTAGTTGGGAGGCAAACCAATTTTATTTGCGTTTTTTGTTTTTGTTTTTGTTTAGTAATTAATTTTTGCATCTACATTCTGTTTAGATGTGTTTTTATGTTTTAATTAGTGTTTTCTCCAAGTAGAACCTATAGGATAACCTATGGTGATAGTTAATTTGATTCTGCTGAAAAACAGAAACTTTGCGCGCATGAAATTAGTTTTCTTAAATCACATAAACGTGATTTTGCATTGATTATTTTTTATGTAGATCAATAGACAAATTTTCCAGGACTTCCTATTTCGGTAGGATTTTTAGAGTTCCAGAAGTATCCGTGGGTTACAGATTTCTACAGACTGTTCTGTTTTTGACAGATTCTATTTTTCGTGTGTTTCTTGCTTATTTTGATGCATCTATGGCTAGTATTAAGTGGTATGAACCATAGAGAACTTGAAATACAGTAGGTTTAACACCAATATAAATAAGTAATGAGTTCATTACAGTACATTATGTGGTGTTTTTGCTTTCTTTCACTAACGGAGCTTATGAGATTTCCTGTTGAGTTTTGTGTTATGAAGTTTTCAAGTTTTGGGTAAAGATTTGATGGAATATGGAATAAGGAGTGGCAAAAGCCTAAGCTTGGGGATGCCCATGGAACCCCAAGATATTCAATAATAGCCAAAAGTCTAAGCCTGGGGATGCCCCCCGGAAGGCATCCCCTCTTTCGTCTTCATTCATTGGTAACTTTACTTGGAGCTATATTTTCATTCACCACGTGATATGTGTTTTTCTTGGAGCGTCTTGTATGATATTAGTATTTGCTCTTTAGTTTTCCACAATCATCCTTGCTGTACACACCTTTGGGAGAATCCCACTTGATTGGAATTTATTAGAATACTATATGTGCTTCACTTATATCTTTTGAGCTAGATAGTTTTTGCTCTAGTGCTTCACTTATATCTTTTAGAGCACGGCGGTGGCTTAATTTTGTAGAAATTGCTAGTCTCTCATACTTCACTTATATTATTTTGAGAGTCTCTTAGAACAGCATGCTATTTTCTATGGTTATAAAATTGGTGCTAGAATGGTAGGCATCCAAGTTGGGTATAATAAAAACTATCATAGGAAGTGAATTGGATGCTATGATCAATTTGATACTTGATAATTGTTCTGAGATATGGAGGTAGTGATATTAAAGTCATGCTAGTTGGGTGATTATGAATTTAAAGAATGCTTGTGTTGAAGTTAGCAAGTCCGATAGCATGCACATATGGTTAAAGTTGTGTAACAAATTTCAAACATGAGGTGTCCTTGGATTGTGCATCCTTATGAGTGGCGGTCGGGGATGAGCGATGGTCTTTTCCTACCAATCTATCCCCCTAGGAGCATGCGCGTAGTGCTTGGTTTTTGATGACTTCTAGATTTTTGCAATAAGTATATGAGTTCTTTTGACTAATGTTGAGTCCATGGATATTCACTTTTACCTTTCCATCATTGCTAGCCTCTTCGGTACCGTGCATTGCCCTTTCTCACCTTGAGAGTTGGTGCAAACTTCGCCGGTGCATCCAAAACCTGTGATATGATACGCTCTATCACACATAAACCTCCTTATATCTTCCTCAAAACAGCCACCATACCTACCTATTATGGCATTTCCATAGTCATTCCGAGATATATTGCCATGCAACTTTCCACTGTTCCATTTATCATCATGACACGCATTACTATTGTCATATTGCCATTGCATGATCATGTAGTTGACATTGTATTTGTGGCAAGGCCACTTTGCATAATTTTTCATACATGTCACTCTTGTTTCATTGCCCATCCCCGTACACCGCCGGAGGCATTCATATAGAGTCATATCTTGTTCTAGTTTTGAGTTGTAATTCATGAGTTGTAAATCAATAAAAGTGTGATGATCATCATTATTAGAGCATTGTCCCCAAAAAGAAAAAAGGCCAAAAAAGGAAAGGCCAAAGAAAAAAAAGAAGAAAGGCCAAAAGAAAAAAAGAAAGGCCCAAAAAAGAAAAAAAAGAAAATAAATAAAAAGGGGGCAATGTTACTATCTCTTTCCACACTTGTGCTTCAAAGTAGCACCATGTTATTCATATATAGAGTCTCATATGTTCTCACTTTCATATACTAGTGGGAATTTTTCATTATAGAACTTGGCTTGTATATTCCTACGATGGGCTTCCTCAAAATGCCCTAGGTCTTCGTGAGCAAGAAAGTTGGATGCACACCCACTAGTTTTCTTTTGTTGAGATTTCATACATTTATAGCTCTAGTGCATCTGTTGCATGGCAATCACTACTCCTCATGTTGACATCAATTGATGGGCATCTCCATAGCCCGTTGATTATCCTCGTCAATGTGAGACTTTCTCGTTTTTGTCTTCTCCACACAATCCCCATCATCATATTCTATTCCACCCGTAGTGCTATATCCATGGCTCACGCTCATGTATTGCGGGAAAGTTGAAAAAGTTTGAGATTATTTAAGTACGAAACAATTGCTTGGCTTGTCATCGGGGGTGTAGAATTTGGGAGCATTTTTGTGTGACGAAAATGAAGCATAGCCTAACTATATGATTTTTGTAGGGATGAACTTTCTTTAGCCATGTTATTTTGAGAAGACCTGATTGCTTTGATTAGTATGCTTGAAGTATTACTATTTCTTATGTTAATATGAACTTTTATTCTGAATCATTTGGATCTGAACATTCATGCCACAATAAAGAAAATTACATTGAGAAATATGCTAGGTAGCATTCCACATCAAAAATTCTGTTTTTATCATTTACCTACTCAAGGACGAGCAGGAATTAAGCTTGGGGATGCTTGATACGTCTCCAACGTATCTATAATTTTTGATTGTTCCATGCTATTATATTACCCGTCTTGGATGTTTACGGGCTTTATTTTACACATTTATATCATTTTTGGGACTAACCTACTAACCGGAGGCCCAGCCCGTATTGTTGTTTTTTTGCCTAATTCAGTATTTCGAAGAAAAGGAATATCAAACGGAGTCCAAACGGAATGAAACCTTCGGGAGCATGATTTTTGGAACAAACGTGATCCAGAGGACTTGGAGTGCAAGTCAAGAAGCAGCCGAGGCGGCCACAAGGGTGGTGGGCGCACCCACCCCTACAGGGCGTGCCCCCCTATCTTGTGGGCCCCTCGGGCGGCCACTGACCTACTTCTTCCTCCTATATATACCCACGTACCCAGAAAACATCAGGGAAGCCAACGAAAAACAATTTCCACCGTCGTAATCTTCTATATCTGTGAGATCCCATCTTGGAGCCTTCGCCGGCGCTCTGCCGGAGGGGGAATCGACCACGGAGGGCTTCTACATAAACACCATAGCCCCTCCGATGAGTTGTGAGTAGTTTACCACAGACCTTTGGGTCCATAGTTATTAGCTAGATGGCTTCTTTTCTCTTTTTGGATCTCAAAACCATGGTCTCCTTGATCTTCTTGGAGATCTATTTGATGTGACTCTTTATGCAGTGTATTTGTCGAGATCCAATGAATTGTGGGTTTATGATCAAGTTTATCTATGAGAAATATTTGAATCTCCTCTGAATTATTTTATGTATGATTGAGTTATCTTTGCAAGTCTCTTTGAATTATCAGTTTGGTTTGGCCTACTAGATTGATCTTTCTTGCAATGGGAGAAGTGCTTAGCTTTGGGTTCAATCTTGCAGTGTCCTTTCCCAGTGACAGCAAGGCACGTATTGTATTGTTTCCATCGAGGATAAAAATATGGGGTTTATATCATATTGCATGAGTTTATCCCTCTACATCATGTCATCTTTCTTAATGTGTTACTCTGTTCTTATGAACTTAATACTCTAGATGCATGCTGGATAGCGGTCGATGTGTGGAGTAATAGTAGTAGATGCAGGCAGGAGTTGGTCTACTTGCCATGGACGTGATGCCTATATACATGATCATGCCTAGATAATCTCATAAGTATTTGCTTTTCTATCAATTGCTCGACAGTAATTTGTTCACCCACTGTAATACTTATGCTATCTTGAGAGAAGCCACTAGTGAAACCTATGGCCCCCGGGTCTATCTTTTATCATATAAGCTTTCAATCTAATTTTATTTGCATCTTTACTTTTCCAATCTATATCATAAAATACCAAAAATATATTTATCTTATCATACTATCTCTACCAGATCTCACTTTCACAAGTGGCCGTGAAGGGATTGACAACCCCTTTATTGCGTTGGTTGCGAGTTCTTTGTTTTTTTGTGTAGGTGCGTGGGACTTTTGAGGAGCCTCCTACTGGATTGATACCTTGGTTCTCAAAAACTGAGGGAAATACTTACGCTACTATTGCTGCATCACCCTTTCCTCTTCAAGGAAAACCAACGCAAGCTCAAGACATAGTACTATGTGATTAATCTTTCTCTCTCTCATGATCTTGAGATGTCACGATCTTGATGTATCATGGGCTTTGTTAAAATAGATGGATCATATGATGTTTCTCCCCTCTCTACTCTTATTGGGATGAATTAAATCTTTACCCTTTGAAGTTTTGTCTTGTCGGATTGAATGTTCAGATCTAAGAACACAAGATTGTTGGATTTTGGGCTCCGCAAACCCTTGATAAGTTCGAACTCTGGGGTGCTTGCGAAGATCTCCCTCTCCCTAGTCTGCCGACTCGCGAATCTCACAGCCTAGCACGTCGAGCTCGAAGGAAATGTGACACGGCAATTTACCCAGGTTCGGGCCATCTTGCGGTGTAAAACCCTACTCCTGCTATGTGGTGGATTTGCCTCGAGGGGCTGAGGATGAACTAGTACAGTGGGGAACAACCTCAGGAGGTGTGTTCTTGGGCTCAATTGAGCTAGTGAGGGTGGAGTGGACGTCGTTCCCCCCGCCCATGGTGGTGGTTAGGTCCTATTTATAGTGGCCTTGGTCCTCTTCCAGAATGGAGGCGGGAAGGGATCCCACAACGGTCAAATTTTAAGGGAGACAACAAGTACATCTTATCCTGACTAAAGTGGTATTTGCCTGCAAAAGCCTTTGGTTGTGACGCTGCGGTGGGCTTGGCGATGACCTCCGTCCTACCGTCCTGGCGGTCTTGGTCTTGTTGCACGGGAATGGATGCCTTTGGCTGCTTCCTCGGGACTCTGTGCCTGTTGCTTGCCTCCTTTGCACCAAAGAGGAACCTGGTACACTGCGCCTGCTGGTGCCCGCCTGGCCTCGATCGTCATGTATCACGTCACCTGAATCTCATGAGGTAAGCTTTACATACAAATCTCCGCTCGTGAGGAGCCAGCCTAAGGAGGCTGATCCCCTTGGAGGTCTTGGTGTCGTCCGCCTCGCGAGGCTTGGCTCCTCACGAGGGTCTTGGGTTGTCAATGTCAAAACCGGGCCATACCAGGCCGTCGATGGAGCCATGTCATAGGCTATAGGCAGGCAAGTCTGGGTACCCCCGTATCCAGAACGCCGACAGTAGCCCCCAGGCCCAAGGCGCGCTCGGACTTGGCTTCTAGGTGAAGCCAAAGGGCAAGTGCGGAGCGACATGGGCCCTAACTACCTGCGGCCTTGGGCGACGCATGGAAATTGATGGGACGTGGGCGTCTCCGCTTCCCCACATTGCCTCGACAACTGCCTGACTTGACGAGTCGCTGCACATGCAGAGAAAACCATCATTGCGTGGGATCGTGGAGGCCGGCGGTTGGCCTCCCTTTGGCTATAAATGAGGGAAGGGGCAGAGCTCCCCTCGCTCATCTCCATCTTCATCTTCTCACTGCGCATTCCTTCTTCTTCTCCACCTTGCCATAGTTGCAAAGCTCATGGACCGGTGAGGAGGCTCGCGACCACTGAAAAAGGGAAGGCCCCTAAGGAGGGGCCAGCTTCGCCACCGCCCAAGAGGGGCCACGGCCGTCCCCGCAAGCATGCTGCGACCCCGGCAGCAGCCTCCAGGGGGCGCAGGAGCGCTTCTTTGGTCGCTGGCGTCTCCCTTGGCATTCGCGGCGGAGCTTCTTCTTGTGGTGGGGGCCACCGGCCACGGGGCAGTCCCTGCGATGAGGGGAGGCGTGCCATGGTCGCCCGTCCCCCTCGATCGTGCTTTGCCTCGGTGGACGCGCTTCCGGAGTTCGTCGTGTGGTCGGAGAAGCCCACCGGCACCTTGCTCCGGCTTCCACGCTTCTTCACCGGTGAGCTGCTGGCCTCGGGGCTCGACGGCCTCTGGCTGCAGGCTAACGACTGCTGCAGCAGGGCCTTGTGGGTCAGGATCAAGGTCACTATGGCAGGCAGTGTGGTCTTGGCCCGCGGCTGGCATGCGTTTGCCCGTGCGCGAGGCCTGAGCAGGAGGTGCACCCTCCATTCAAGTATGACGGCCTTGCGACCCTCTTGGTGAGGGTGTTCAGGGAGGACGGTCGTGCGCGGGGTGCTGCCCAGAAGACGGCAGCGGCGATGATGAGCTTGGCCTTGATGTCGGCCGCATCAGTGATGAGGGTGAGCTTGCCCTTTTGACGAGGTGCGCACTTCCTCCACTAGCGGCAGCTCCTCTTCAAGCGAGAGCTCCAGCAGTGGCGGCTACAAACAACCTCCGTGTCGCCAAGCTCGCATCAAGGAAGGCGGCGGGTTGTCTCGCTGTTGAGCCCCGATGAAGCAGGAGGAGGGCCCGAACTGAGCTTGGGGCTGTCGAGCTTGGCTTCAGGATCTTTTGCAGTCTCGCAGGCCACTTTTGTTTAACCTTTCCTTTCTTCTGCATTTTGAAAAAACTAGAGTGCCCCGCTAGGGTGTGTAATGAACTGTGGCAGTTATGCCCTTATGCTATGCTTATTATCTTGATGCTATGCCGTGATATTTGTATTCCGAGTGGGCACAGTTAGGGTAACTTAACTTGACATGCTCGCGGTAGCTTCCCATCTTGTGAGGACACGACCCTTGATGCCTGGCGGAGCCCCTTTTCTGATGACTTGGGAGCCGTTGATCTCGGGAGGCGCCGTAGAGCTGCTACAGAGTTGTTAAAAAATCTTAACCGGGCATTTCATTCTTCCTTGCGCGAGCCCCCTGCCACGGGTTTAGTTGTGGCTTATTGCACCGCATCGTGCTGCCTAGGGGGCATGGACATGAGAGGGTGTGCATGCTCACGAGCTCGATCGAGGGTATCTCGTGAGGGTTAATAAAGCCGAAGCACCGGGGCAATGGGGTTTCGGCGAGGGATGCTTGAGTGTGGGTGGACCCGAGCGCACACACCTGCCTAGCCCCGACGCGTGGGACGCGCGAGGAAGAGCGACGGGCAACTGTTATACTTTACTAGCCAAGGCTAAGAGCGAGTGAAGTGAGAGGAGAGAAAACCCAACTTGGCGAACCAAAATGCAAAAATTACAAATTCATTAAGAAACTGCGAACCAACTACAGAAAGCAAGCAAATGAACAGCCGCGTCCGGCACCTAGTCTAGTCTTCTCACCAGCCCGGAGCTAAGTGCTGCCACTAGGACGTAGGAGGGAGTCCCTGTGAGGCCTGCGGGTGACACGCAGGAGACTCCAGGGCGTGTACAACCCCACTCATTATTACGTGAGAGTGTCACGAGCGGAGACCTTCACGGGCGTGAGACTTGCTTCATGGGTAGAACTTCCGGAGGTACTCGATGTTCCAGGCATTCTAGATGGGGATCCCATCCAGGCGTGCAGCGCTAGGCTTGGAGACACGGGCAATCCTAAATGGGCCCTTCCACATGGCAGAGAGCTTATGCAGACCTTCCCAGGAGAGCACCCGCCTCAGAATGAGATCACCCACCTCGAGCGTCCTGGGGCGGACGCTGCGGCAGTGGTACCGCCGCAGCCCTGCTGGTACCTTGCCGCTCGGAGCGAGGCTTGACAGCGGCATTCCTCCCCCAGCACGAGATCCATCCCCCATGTGGTGTCCTAGCGTGCCTCTTCAAACGCCAAGACCCATGTGGAGCGATGCTTGACCTCGTGTGGGATAACCGCTTTAGCTCCGTAGACGAGGAAGAACGGGATTTCGCCCGTCGACTTGGTTGCGGTGGTGCAGATGGACCACAACACTGACTGGAGCTCATCGAGCCAGCCCCTACCGCAGGCCTCGAGCTTCTTCTTGAAGGTCCTTTCCTTGAGGCCTCTCAGGACCTCTGCATTGGCGCGCTCAGCCTGGCCATTGCTCCTAGGGTGTGCTACCGAAGCGTAGCATATCTGCGTTCCAAGGTTAGCACAATATGTTTTGAAAAGGTTGCTAGTGAATTGCGAGCCATTCTTGGTGATGATGCAATTAGGAACCCCAAACCGGCTCACGATGCACTTGATGAACTTGATAGCTGAGCCGGCCGGTATGGTGCGGACAACTTCCACCTCCGCCCACTTGGTGAACTGGTCGATGGCGACGTAGAGGTAGCGGTAGCCCCCGGGCGCTCGAGGGAATAATCCCAAGATGTCCAACCCCCAGACCGCGAACGACCATGTGAGCGGGATAGTCTGGAGGCTCAACACGGGCTGATGGATCTGCTTGGCATGAAATTGGTAGGCTTCGCAGGATCTCACCAGCTCGGTGGCATCACTGAGTGCCGTGGGCCAATAGAACCCACTGCGGAATGCCTTGCCCACGAGGGTGCGTGATGAAGAGTGGTGTCCGTAGTCCCCGCCGTGTATGTCATCCAGCAGCTCGAGCCCCTGCTCCCTGGATATGCACCGCAAAGAAACATCGTTGGGCCGCTTACGGTACAACTCACCGTCCCGGATGCAGTATGCGGTGGCCTGGCAAGCCATGCGCTCTACATCTTCCTCCTTCTTTGGCGGGGTCCCCTGAAGCAAGTACACCTTGAACTCCTCAGTCCAGCACCCCTCCTGAGTCTCGAGCGCAAGGAGCAGACGGGCCCCTGGGGTAGGTCCGAGAGCAGGGGAACCTACCGCAGGGGCTCAGGGAAGATCCTCTTGAGGCAGTGCTGGTTCTGCAACAGGGGGAGCTACTGACGACTTGAAGAGCCGCTCCTTAAAGATGCCTGGATCCTGAGGCAGGCGACAGGACGCCCTTTTGGCGATGTTTTCCGCCTCCTTGTTTGTGCCTCGTGGTACGTGTTGCAATTCCAAGCCCGAGAATTGTTTTTCCATCTTGTGTACCTCTTCCAGGCACGCCTCTTGTGCTCGTCCTTCGGAGTGTACTCTTTGTTGGAGAAGTTGACGAGGAGCTGGGAATCACCCCTGATGGTGAGGCGCTTCACCCCCAGCGCCGCCGCAGCTCTGAGGCCGGCAATCAGGCCCTCATACTCTGCGATGTTGTTGGAGACCTTTTCTCCCTGCTGGAAGCAGAGTTGTACAGCGTAGCGGAGCTTGTCCTTGGTGGGTGAGATGAGCACTGCTCCAGCCCCCTCGCCCTGACGCGCGAACGCACCGTCGATGTACATGATCCACCCATCCGGCGCCTCGTCTACGGGCAAGAGGGAGCGATCCTCGCATATTTCACGGTCAGGGGCGCCAGCCCATTCCGCCACGAAATCTGCGAGGGTCGCGCCCTTGATGACCTTGGTGGTGCTGAACTCCAGCTGGAACACCTGCAGTTGATGTTCCACTTTGTGACACTTCCGGCAGCGTTGGGGCTCCGGAGTACCCTCTCTAGTGGGTAGGCTGAGACGACCTTGATGGGGTGGCCCTGGAAGTAGTGGCGCAGCTTCCGGGAAGCGATGAGGAGCGCGAGCAAGAGCTTTTGTGGCATGGGGTAGCGCGCCCGTGCCTCCCGTAGCACCATGTTGATGAAGTAGACCGGATGCTCGACGAGGGAGGAGGCGTTGACAAGGTCTTGTATCTCTTGAGAGTGATGGTCTTCAGGAATCTTGCTATTTGTCGCATCAGCCACGGCCTTAGGGGGCCCGTCGGCTAGGGGGTTAGCGAGGGCCTCAGGAGGACATTGTCCAGTGGTGCAGTTGAGGCCTCAGGAGCACCATCCTGGGGCCGCACCGTCTCGCGTGATATCGAGGCGCCCCACTGTGGACCCCTGGTCGGGCGCTTTTCCCTCAGCGCCACCAGAGCGGCGCTAGCAGAGTGAGGCGTGGCGGCCAAATAGAGCACCAAGGGCTCGAGGGGCGTGGTGCCACCATCACCGGTGGGCTAGTGAGGTATCTCTTGAGGTCTTAGAAAGCCGCGTCAACTTCAGGGGTTCACTCGAATGGCCCTTTCCTTTTCATCAGCTTGAAGGATGGGAGGGCACGTTCCCCTAACTTGGAAATGAAGCACCCCAGCGAGGTCGTGCAGCCCGCCAGCTTCTGCATCTCCTTGAGGGTTTGTGGCGGGCTCATGTCTTCTATGGCCTTGACTTTCAACGGGTTGGCCTCGATTCCTCTGTGTCACACCTGGAAACCTAGTAGCTTTCCAGAGGGGACGCCGAACACACACTTCTCAGGGTTGAGCCGCAGGTCCACCTTGTGCAGGCTGGCAAATGTTTCCTCCATGTCCCCAATCAGGGTCCTTGCATCCCGAGACTTTACTACTATGTCATCGACATAAGCCTCAGCGTTCCTCCCGGGTTGTTGACCCAAAGCGATATGCATTAGCCGTTGAAAGGTGGCTCCAGCATTACGCAGTCCGAATGGCATACAAGTGTAGCAGTACACCCCACATGGGGTCAGGAACGCCGTCTTCTCCACATCTTGCACAACCATCTTGATCTGGTGGTAGCCTGAGAAGGTGTCCAAAAAGCACAATAGATCACACTCGGCGGTGGAGTCGACGATCTAATCGATGCGCGGGGGCGGGAAGGGGTCCTGAGGGCAAGCCTTGTTGAGTTTGGTGAAGTCGACGCACATGCGCTCCTTCACACCCTTCTTGGGGACAATAACCGGGTTTGCCCGCCATTCCGGGTACCGCACCTCCCGAATGATGTCGGCGTCCTGCATCTTGCGGGTCTCTTGGATGATGAACGCTTGCTTCTCTGTGGACTACCGCCGTGCCTTCTACTTCACCGGGCGCACGTTAGGGCACACCCTCAGGTGGTGCTTGATTATCCCCCTCGGGATTCCAACCAGGTGATTGGGCTCCCATGCGAACACTTCCTTGTTGGCGTGCAAGAAGCCGACCAACGCCTTTTCTTGGTTAGGAGAGAGGCCGGCACCTATGATGAAGGTGGCGCCTGATGCTCCGTCTTCGTCAACTAGTACTTGTTTCGTCTCGGCTCAACCTTGAGAAAACAACGGCTTCTTCTTGGCCGGTGCAGCCCCCTGGGCCTCTGGGGCTCCTTTCTCACTCAACCGCGTGGCCGCCGCAGTCTTGAAAGTAAGCTTGAGAGCCAGCAGCACGTCTTGGGTGTCCCCTGCCACCGTGAGGACGCCGCAGCTCCCCGCTATCTTCATGAGATTGTAGGCTGGGTGAGTCGCTGCCATGAACTTGGCTAGGGCTGGGTACCCGATGATGGCATTGTATGGGAGGCCGATCCAGGCGATGTCAAAGTCGATAAGCTCTAGGGGCTTGTGGAGCCGTCGCCGACCCCGGAGAAGGTCTTGGTGGGGCGGAGCCAGCCATAAGGCATGTGAAGCAAGCCGAATGCCTCCATAGAGAGCACACTGAGGTCGGCTCCACCATCGATGAGGGTCTTGGTGACCGCCACAATGCAGATGGTGGGGGTGCAGAACATCGGGAGTGCGCCTGCGCCCGCTGTGGTAGCGGGGTGATCCTCCAAATCGAAGGCGAGGTCGGTCTTGGGCGCCGCCCAGCCCGAGGGAGCCCCCGACTGCGCGCAGGCGTCACCCACTTGGCGGAAGAACTGCTTGACATGGCGATCCGAGGGTGGCAATTGCGAGCCACCTAGGAGGGCTGTGACGGTGCAGGCATCGGCACCATGATAACCCACAAGCTTAGGGGATCGCAACAGCTTTCGAGGGTAGAGTATTCAACCCAAATTTATTGATTCGACACAAGGGGAGCCAAAGAATATTCTTAAGTATTAGCAGTTGAGTTCTCAATTCAACCACACCTGGATAACTTAATTAGTATCTGCAGCAAAGTATTTAGTAGCAAAGTGGTATGATAGTAATGGTAACAGTGGCAAAAGTAAAGTAGCAGTTTTGTAGTAATTGTAACAGTAGCAACGGAAAAGTAAATAAGCGAAGCACAATATGTGAAAAGCTCGTAGGCATTGGATCAGTGATGGATAATTATGTCAGATGCGATTCCTCATGTAATATCTATAACATAGGGTGACACAGAACTAGCTCCAGTTCATCAATGTAATGTTGGCATGTATTCCGAATATAGTCATATGTGCTTATGGAGAAGAACTTGCATGACATCTTTTGTCCTACCCTCCCGTGGCAGTGGGGTCCTAGTGGAAACTAAGGGATATTAAGGCCTCCTTTTAATAGAGTACCGGACCAAAGCATTAACACATAGTGAATCATGAACTCCTCAAACTATGGTCATCACCGAGAAGTATCACGATTATTGTCACTTCGGGGTTGTCGGATCATAACACATAATAGGTGACTATAGACTTGCAAGATAGGATCAAGAACTCACATATATTCATGAAAACATAATAGGTTCAGATCTAAAATCATGGCACTCGGCCCCTAGTGACAAGCATTAAGCATAGCAAAGTCATAGCAACATCAATCTCAGAACATAGTGGATACTAGGGATCAAACCCTAACAAAACTAACTTGATTACATGGTAAATCTCATCCAACCCATCACCGTCCAGCAAGCCTAGGATGGAATTACTCACGCACGGTGGTGAGCATCATGAAATTGGTGATGAAGGATGGTTGATGATGACGACGACGATGAATCCCCCTCTCCAGAGCCCTGAACAGACTCCAGATCAGCCCTCCCGAGAGAGATTAGGGCTTGGTGGCGGCTCCGTATCATAAAACGCGATGAAACTTTCTCTCTGATTTTTTTCTCCGTGAAACGGAATATATAGAGTTGGAGTTGAGGTCGGCGGAGCTCCAGGGGGTCCACGAGATAGGCGGGCGCGCCCAGGGGAAGGGCGCGCCCCCACCCTCGTGGATAGGGTGTGGGCCACCTGACCTTGATTCTTTTGCCAATATTTTTTATATTTTCCAAAAGTTATCTCCATGAATTTTCAGGTCATTCTGAGAACTTTTGTTTTCTGCACATTAAACAACACCATGGCAGTTCTGCTGAAAACAGTGTCAGTCCGGGTTAGTTTCATTCAAATCATGCAAGTTAGAGTCCAAAACAAGGGCAAAAGTGTTTGGAAAACTAGATATGTTGGAGACATATCACATCGTGAAGTGCGCAATGAATAGGTCGCACAACTCCTCCTAGGAATCCACAGAAGACTCTGGCAAGTTCAGCAGCCAGGGGCGTGGCATGCCCACGAGGGCCATCGGGATCCAGTTGGCCATGACCTCGTCATCTCTTCCGGCTGCCCAAACCGCCTCCTCGTATGCTTGGAGGAAGCCGGCCAGATCTTCCGCACCGTCATAGCGAGGCGGCAACTCCGGCCTGAACTTGGGTGGCCACTACACCCGCCGCAGGGCGGGGGTGAAAGCTCGGAGGCCCATGGTTCCCCCAAAGGTGCATGATAGTCCAGTCGACGGTGGAGCGCCTGCCATGAGAGCCGGCAGCAGAACGCAGCGGACGGTGCGGCGGATCTTCAACGCACCCCTACCTGGCGCGCCAAATGTCAGATTTCAGACTCCGCAAACCCTTGAGAGGTTCAAAATCTGGGGTGCGTGCAAAGATCTCCCTCTCCCAAGTTTGCCGACTTGCCAATATCATAGCCTAGCGCGTTGAGCTCGAAGGAAATGGGACACAACAATTTACCCAGGTCCAGGCCACCTTGCAGTGTAAAACCCTACTCCTGCTTTGTGGTGGTTGCCTCGAGGGGCTGAGGATGAACTAGTACAGTGGGGAACAACCTCAGGAGGTGCATTCTTGGGCTCAAGTGAGCTGGTGAGGGTGAAGTGGATGTCGTTCCCCCCGCCCATGGCGGTTGCTAGGTCCTATTTATAGTGGCCTTGGTCCTCTTCCCGAATGGAGGCAGGAAGGGATCCCACAACGGCCAAATTTGAAGGGAGACAACAAGTACATCTTATCCTGACTAAAGTGGTGTTCGCCTACAAAAGGCTCTGGTCGTGACTCTATGGTGGGCTCGGTGATGACCTCTCTCCTTTCGTCTTGGCGGTCTTGGTCTTGTTGCACAGGAATGGAAACCTTTGGCTACTTCCTTGGGACTCCACGCCTGCTGCTTGCCTCCTTTGCACCAAAGAGGAAACTGGTACACTAAGTCCGCTGGTGCCCACCGGGCCTTGATCGTCATGGCTCACGTCACCTGAACCTCTTGAGGTTAGCCTTACATAGAAATCTCCGCTCCTCGGGAGCCAGCCCGAGGAGGCTGATCCCCTTGGAGGTCTTGGTGTCGTTCGCCTTGCGAGGCTTGGCTCCTCACGAAGGTCTTGGGTTGTCGATGTCAAAACTGGTCCGTACCAGGCCATCGATTGAGCCACGCCGCAGGCCGCAGGCAGGCAAGTCTGGGTACCCCCGTATCCAGAACGCCGACAATGATGCATGTCTTTCAGTATGAATACTTGAGGTGACAATGGGGTATCATATTGATTCACTTGATGTATGTTATGGCACTCAACTTGCGGATTCCCAGGTGACATTGGGGAAATCTATGCATAGAGGTTGATGCACGTTTTTATTATCTTTTCTCTGATAGAAACTTTGGGGTCTCCTTGTAGTTCTTTGTGTGGATTGAATATTATGATCATCAAATTGTTTGATACATATCATAGAATTAACTCACGGATACTTGTGGTGACATTGGAGTATCTAGATGATATTAGAGTTGGTTGATGTGTGTCATATGGTGTTATTTTAGTACGAACTCTAGGATAGATTGATCGGAAAGAATAGGTTTGAGGTGGTTTCGTAGCCTACAAACAATTTCTATATTTTGTTCTTCGCTAATAGGAACTTGGGAGTGATTCTTTATTGCACTTTGAGGGATAATAATATGATCCAACTATGTTAACATTGTTGAGAGATTGCACTAGTGAAAGTATGCACCCTAGGCCTCATTTTCCATCATTGCAATACTGTTTGCGCTCCATTTTACTATTTACTACCTTGCTATTTTTTAATGTCCGCACTACAAAAACTCATATCTACTATCCATACTACACTTTTATCACCATCTCTTCGCCGAACTAGTGCACCTATACAATTTGCCATTGTATTAGCTGTGCTTGGGACACAAGAGATTTCCTGTATTTGATTGCAGGGTTGCTTGTGAGAGACTATCTTCATCCTACGCCTCCCACGGATTGATAAACCGTAGGTCATCTACTTGAGGGAAAATTGCTACTGTCCTACAAAACTTTGTGCTTGGAGGCCCAACATGAGTCTATAAGAATAAAGTTGCATAGTAGACTTCATGGCGTGAGTTGTGAAACAATTCCACATTGTTTTAAATGAAGGCCAAACTCGTAACTCACATATTCGCCTGCACGATCAGATCGTAGAAACTTTATTTTCTTGTTACGATGATTCTCCACTTCACCCTGAAATTCTTGCAACTTTTCAAATGTTTTAGACTTGTGTTTCATCAAGTAGATATACCCATACCTACTCAAATCATCTGTGAAGGTCAGAAAATAACGATACCTGCTGCGACACTCATCGGACTAAATACATCAGTATGTATTATTTCCAATAAGTCATTAGCTCGCTCCATTGTTCCAGAGAACGGAGTTTTAGTCATCTTGCCCATGAGGCATGGTTCGCAAGTATCAAGTGATTCCAAAAGCCCATCTGCATGGAGTTTCTTCATGCACTTTACACCAATATGACCTAAACGGCAGTGCCACAAATATGTTGCACTATCATTATCAACTTTGCATCTTTTGGTATCAATATTATGAATATATGTATCACTACAATCGAGATTCAACAATAATAGACCACTCTTCAAGGGTGCATGACCATAAAAGACATTATTCATATAAATAGAACAACCATTATTCTTTGACTTAAATGAATAACCATCCCGCAATAAACAAGATCCAAATATAATCTTCATGCTCAACGCGGGCACCAAATAACAATTATTGAGGTCTAAAACTAATCTCGAAGGTAGATGTAGAGGTAGCGTGCCGACGGCGATCACATTGACCTTGGAACCATTTCCAACATGTATCGTCACCTCGTCCTTAACCAATCTTCGTTTATTCCATAGCTTTTGTTTTGAGTTACAAATATGAGCAACCAAACTAGTATCAAATACTCAGGCGCTACTATGAGCATTAGTAAGGAACACATCAATTACATCTCTATCAAATATACCTTCATTCACTTTGCCATCCTTCTTATCCGCCAAATATTTGGGGCAGTTCCGCTTCCAGTGACCATTCCCTTTGCAGTAGAAGCACTCAGTTTCAGGCTTGGTCCAGCTTTGGGTTTCTTCCCGGGAGTGGCAACTTTCTTGCCATTCTTCTTGAAGTTCCCTTTTTCTTGAAACTAGTGGTCTTGTTAACCATCAACACTTGATGCTACTTCTTGATTTCTACCTCCGCGGCCATAAGCATTGCGAGGATCTCGGGAATTGTTTTGTTCATCTTGGTCACTACTCTCCTCTATGCAACTTGGCCACTACTCTCATCTTGGTCCTGTATCTCGCCAAAATTCTACATTGCAGACGAGAAAGGAGGCGGTTGAGAAAATGAACCACCCAATTTTTTTGTGCAGTTCAACTGAAATGGAGCATCCTTGGCGTGCAGACTGATTAAGTCCTAGATGAATATACGCGTCAACCAACTTGTCTGGAATCTTTAGACTCCATGCCATATAGTTCACTACCATATGCGCCGATAACCAAAAGGCACAAGTTGGGACCAAAGACTGGACTGCGTTTTTCTAGGCTATGCACCAAGCAATATTTTTGGCGTTCACTCTCCTAATACTTGGAGTTTGACAATTGGTTGATGCTGGTTGATACTCGAATGAATATAGGCACTTCTTGTCAACATCGATGCTTGTCTGAGTGAACTTTGGAGTACATAGCAGCATAAGTACCTGTCCATCTGATCATTCTGTGTAGTTCTACTGAAATCACCTGATGTAATGATTTGCCTGCGAGTTCAGGCTCCAAATTACTCCTTTATGAAATCGGCAAACAGTAGCACAATACCAAATTACCAATACATATGACAGGCACAATAATCAGGATAAAGACTAGTACCAACCTGTGTGAGGTAGCATATCAATTACTATTTCCTTTGACTGGAAGCCGAGATAATCCAAGCGACTGACAGCAAAGGAAGAAAGCAAGCGGAGATTTGCGACTGACAGGAAAGGACGGAAGTTGTTGAGGCAATGAAGCACCCAAAGTTTTTGTGCAGTTCCACCAGAATCAAGCATACCTGTTGGCACATATATTGAGAGAGTGAGATTACTGTAATAGTGGGACTAGTTGATGAAACATACACTAACAAATAGAAGCACCCACATTATCTTAATGGGTAAAGTTAGCAACATAGTAGTCTTGCTTAAAGAGAGGTATTAGTTTATTTAATCAGTGCCAATTAGCTCAACTCAACACTCAAAGCATTGCCATTTATCATAGGTTGCAAAACTTAAAAGTGCAAATATAAAGGAGTTTCTCATGACAGTAGCACGATACAAATAGAGATGACAGCAAACTAATATGGATGAAGGCCTTAGGCATGTACCAACCTGAGAAAAAAAGCTTATTCATGTAGTCCCATAAGAGATGATAAAGCACACACTGGAATCACACAATAGTATATATTTTTGTGCACTTCAAATGTATGGTTGAAATCACTCTTGTTTACCAGTGCTGAGATTATATCGAAAGATTATCAAGAACTTCCAGCTGAGTTAAAGCACTGGCTGGGATACAGTTCATTGTATTGTCTTGTGTAGTTCCACTAAAATGTATGATTGGTACAAGATGATCCCTGTTTGCACAAGTAGGAACAAGGTGAAACCTTCATTAGCTTAGTGAGAAAGGATAGGAAGACATTAGCATATTACTCAAACAGTAGCATCAAATTCATGATGGACAATACGCAAAACATTGCCTCATTGAACCAATGGCAATAAATTGACATGCAAAACAATAGCACTATTATGTCATGACACTAATAATATTCCCTCCCTGCTCCACCACATGATTCACCTCCATAGACAAACATTCACATGTACATGATTCAGCATAGGGTCCTACTAAAGATTTGTTTAACTCCAACAGGAAAATTAGGCAGTAATAAATTAGTGGTACTTAAGTGCTCCTAATTAATTAAGTGAGACAGCAGAAGTGGAAGGGCTCCCTGGAGGATCATCTCACATGTAAGGTAGTCGTTGCCGGAGCCCTTGAATAGCCTCGACTGAGGCCTCTGGCTTCAGCAAGATCGCCTTGGCACTGTTTATTATTCTTCTTCTTCCTCTTCATGCTCTGTTTCTCTTTCTCCACACCAGTTGGTGAAACCAAGTACATGATTGGCCTTCTAATTCAGAATTGGTTTTGTCAGTGAGAGAGTACAAGTGTACTAGTAAAAAACAACATTATTTTCTCATGGCAGTCAGAAAATAGAGATGAACATAGGCATTAAATATCATTCTTACCTAAAGGAAGGTTATGGCGCCAATATGGATGATGAGGATTGGAACACAGATCTCCCTTTGTGCAGTTCCACCAAAATGAACCAACTGTTCCATCTGACATTCCAGTTAAACAGCACAAAAGTCACTTCTTTTAAGAAGAGTTTTGTGCAGTGCACCAAAAGGTCACAACAGCAACCAGGTGAATTGGATATCCCTGTTTGCACAAAAAGGCACAGAGGAAACAGTCAGAGTCTCAAACAATTACAGGCAAAAACATTTGGCTAAACTTGTCAGAGTCTCAAACAATTATAGGCAAAAACAGTGGCATGGCTTCATTTTTACCAGGGACATTATATTAAGAACAGCTAAGGCTGTGTTCGGTTCACAGGTTTGGTGCAGGATTTTCATAGGAACACAATTCCTACCGTATTCTTTCCCTTCCAACCGTTCGGAACACGGGAAAGGTGAATAGTGTTTCATAGGAAAGCTGGTCTGGTAGTACTGATTCCATCGGATTAGAAACATCCACGCGCTGCTCATTGTTTGGGCAGAAGCCCGAGGCAGGCGCTCGCTGCCATGTGTTAGACAGGTTGCTGTGTTGTGTTTGCTGGAATAAAAAAATCAACCTATGTGTGGTACGTGAGGTGAGGACAAGAGTAGTCACTCTGCAGCTGAATAAACAAATAGCATCTCATACTGCCAAGCATGCTACTCTAAAAAAACAAATTTGTACATTTCGTAGTCCATCTGAACACATTCTCTTGAGAGTTTCCTCCGGTTCGCTGTTCCATAGTTTTATACCTACATTCCTTTCCTATTCCTCTATTTTCATCAAGACCTATGTTTTCTGCCCCTTTATTCCGACCGGAGCCTAAATATTTGGTATAAGGGCATGGGACAGTGGGTGCACCAGCAGTACAGCACCATGTACGTAAATAGGGGCATAAAGTGGTGATTCATAGTTTGTTGCCCCGAGAAACAAACATTCAAGAAACATATCTGGGTTGGTTCCATTTTTGTTCACTCTAGCCACCTACTCCTATGTGCGGATAGCAAATCTAGTCCTGGTCATACCACTGTGTACAGCGTTACCCCTATATTTCCCTTTTCGACCAAGAGACCGGTTGGATGACCAGTCTGTACTACTTTCATCCCCTTTCCTTCCTGTTTGTACCAAGTCCGATGTACATACTAAATTCCCCCACCCCCATTTTATTTCAATGACAAGTATTTTCGGACGGAGGGAGTACAAGATTCGACTCCATGAAGTAGCTTTACCTCTAATAATAGAAGAAGAAAAAATAGGTGACGTTGGACCATCCAATCGAGAGGGGCTGAGAGGTAGAAAATGATGCACATGCAGTGATGTAGCGAGCTGGGGAAGTAGAGCTAAGGTGGTTTCAAACGAAGATATACCTGAAGGTCGTCGGGATGTGGATAGGTGGGCGGCGGGAGGCCGGATCCGCCCACAGGCAACGACGAAGGGATCGGAGGACCTCCCGTGTCGGCGCTCGGCCAGAGATAACGGTGCAGCCGGCAGTGGGTCTCCTCCCTCGCTGTCGATGACGGCCTAAACACTGCCCCTCCTCCCCTTCACACGGAGGGGGATACATCCGGATCTGTAACCAGCGGTAAGGATAGAAAGCCAGTGTTTTTTGAAGGGAGAAAGACAGGGTTACTACCCCTATCTTGTTTAGATCTGGAGAGGATGAGAGTGTGTGAATAGAGCAGCCCTAGCAAGCAAGCACGGAGGCTCCGACCTATATATAAGTAGTGGGGTAGTTTTCCTTTTTCACTCCATCAAAACAATCGTTTAAAATTGTGTACTACTACATGCCAGGTCACGGTTTTTTTTAGTTGTTGATTGTTATTTTGAGATAGCTACCCGCTTGTTCCAAGTGGTGTTACGGTGTGCCAGGCCGCACTTTGTATCGTTCAAGTCTGGTAGTACTATTAGTCCCTCCATTAAATGAACAACCACCCCCTCGTAAAAATTGTGAACAAGCCCACTGCTAAAATTAGCGGAAACGTGGGTTGCCCCAACATGCATTATTATGTATATTTTCTACTCCCTCCGTTCCTAAATATAAGTCTTTTTTATTAGCCACACCTAAGACAAGATTTTTTTATTAGCAGTGAACCCCACATGTCATAGACACAAAAATTGTGGCAAGATTCCCTTAGGCAAGCCAAAGTGTGTCTAACAATTTGAGCAACTCAGGTTAGGCAAGTGTGGCAAGTGTGGGAAAAATAATGTGGCAACAAAGACAAACATAGTCACAATCCAAACAGCCCCGTGATTTTTTGTGACATGCATGAAAATTTGGTTAGTTAAATTTATAGTCAAAATTTGGCAAGCTGCATCAAATCAACACATGCAAGTATCAAAAGGAAAGTCACGGAATGCATGCATGTGTTGTACTCCCTCCGTTTCCAAATATAAGTCTTTTTAGAGATTGCAACAAGTGACTACTCCCTCCGTTCCTAAATGTAAGTCTTTTTAGAGATTCCACTACAAACTACATACGGATGTATATAGACATATTTTAGAGTGTAGATTCACTCATTTTGTTTCATATGTAGTTCATAGTGAAATCTCTAAAAAGACTTATATTTTGGAACGGAGGGAGTACATATGAAGCAGAATATGTCTACTCCTACATACAAAGTAGCCCATTTGAAATGTGTAAAAAGACTTTTATCGAATGTAGTGCTTTGATGTGTCGCGTCAACTCGTACAAGCCCGAGAAATTTGATTACTACGACGCCCTCTCCCTCGCGGACTGAGCTCCGGTGCCTTAACTGCACCTGCCTTTGGCTGCATGACAGGTGGGCCAACCACCTGTTGGGCCCACCTGCCATGGATGCAAAGGCGGGAGCAGTAAGTAGAAGCTTTCGCTACACGCTATCCCTCCCGCACGAGGTGGACGGACATGTAGCAGTGGATTCGATACTGTAGAAGTAGGAGTAACATCATTGTTCGTCTTCTCGAAGAGGCGAAGAGTCAAGTGCAAACTGAACGTGGCAGTTGCGAACGCTCACGTGGTGCGGTTCCTTGGAGTACTAGCCAGGCTCTTGCATGAGACAAAATTGCTATTGTTTAACAATTAAACTCCATTATCCATTGGTTGATACTCATTCTGCATAGGTCCACGTGCTTAGCACCGTTTCCTCCTGGGGTCACCAATGTTTATTTGCTAATTAAGGCTGGTTGTAATGGGTAGTATTATAAGTTAGTATCATGCATATGATACTAGTGTATGATACTTCCTCCCTAATGCATAGTATCATATGGTAGTATCATAGATGACTTTATTTATTGTCATGCATGACACATACTAGTGTAGCATTTATTATGATACGGTATCATGATATGATACTCAACCCTCTCTTACTTCATTTAATTCTATGCCACCTCATCAAAGTTGCCTAGTTGGCATGCATGATACTAGCTATGATACTCCCATTACAACCAGCCTAATAGCATTCCATGCAATGAACTAGCCATTGCAAGTCATTAAAATCATGCACACCTCTCATCTCTTATTGGTTGATATGTATGTCAAGAAACAAGAAACAAGGTAGAAGTTAATGCACCGCGCCTAAGTGTTTTGGGACTATTTGGTTTTCGTAAGATGACTTACACACCTAGACGGAGGGAGTAGTATAGACCTATAAACCAGAAAGGAGTATTTGCCTTTCTAGAGATTTCAACAAGTGACTAGACTTCGGCTCAAAAAAACAAGTGACTAGACTACACCGTGTGCAGTACCCCCTCCCTTCCGGTTTATAGGGCTCAAATCTCAAATCTCATGAACCAAGCCATTTTGTGATTGGAGAAATGTATCTCGTACTTTACAAAACTACCCTAATTAAACTCATGCATTAATTACGTACTTCTCTCATTTTCCTCTCCGCCTTGGTCGCGGTGCACAATATTGAGAGAGTGCTTGGATACGTTTTAGTCTCATGACTAAAAGTAGTGGGACTAAAACTTGTTAGCCTCATCCATGCTTGGATCCAAATACTAAAGAGACTAAAATCAAGTTAATGACATTTCAAAGCATCAGGGCCCGCGTGCCATCCACCAAATCACAGCGAGGTGCTATAGTAGAGACTCACCTGTCACCCCAGTGTGGCCGTCATGACCCGTCATATCACAAAACCCACACCTTTACCAGCAGTGGTAAGGTGGCCTCCAAGTTGGACTAGACGAAGCAACCATCATTTCATTGGAACACTCGTTCAAGCCCTTTCTTCCCTTTCTTGAAGAAAACCTCAGTCCAGGCTACTCACTTCTGCCATTTTTCTTCTCTACCGACGAAGGAAAGGTGGGCGAATCAGTTATGCTGCTATATTTTCATTCCAATAATCTTCTTTTTGCGAAGAACAGACCGATTCTCACATCCTATTCTTTTCCCGTTTTCATTGCGATTGTGGTTTCCTTTCGATTGCTTTTTGTTTGTCAGTTCATTGATGGATCCTGGAGCACTAGGCAAAGAGTTGCCGGCGGACAACCCACTGGAGACAGCGATCTCCAGGAAGCGAGCACCAACCAACAAGTTGACCATGTTGGCGGGCCAACCCATGGAGACGAAAAACTCCAAGAAACAAGCACTGGCCAAAGAGTTGAGGACGTTGGCAGACGAACTCCTCAAAGAAAGTTGGAAGAACAGCAAGGGCCCCACCGTGCCTACCCCAGGAGCTCTGATTGCCACCTATGTGAGGCTCAAGACCGAGTTTGAGGAGATAGTTGCCGTTGAGAAGCAGTATTCCCCTGGCAAGGTGATGGCCCCCATCGAGGACGAGGAGATGGCCCCCGGAGGGATGAGATCCCCCGGTGAGCTGCACAAGGTGAAAAAATAATGGCTTATTACCATAGTTGTGGTTTTTGATTATTTGCAATGTGCTTGCTTTTTGATTATTTGCAATGTGCTTGCTTTTTGATTATTTGCAATGTGCTTGCTAATATGTTAGTGTTGTGCAGGCCGTGCCGGTGGTTGTCCTTGATGATTCCGATGTCGTGGCCCGTCCTGTTGGCATCGCCCCGGAGATCGATTCCGATGCCGCTGTCCATCCTATGGACATCGCCCCATAGATCGATTCTGATGTCGCGGTCAGTCCTTGGACATCACCCCAGAAATCAATTCCCATGCCATTGTTCGTGTTGTGGTCATTGCCCGAGAGATCGATGACAAGAAATAGTTGGTCACGCTAATCCTTCAGGGTAGTTTGCATTGCCCTGTGTTTAATTACCAGAATGATGCCTGTTATCAAACCATCTTAGGGCTAGTGCACTATCTTGTGTGGGCAGATCTTGCTACTTTTGTTTGATAGTGAATCATGCGAACCCTCTCCGAGTTATGGAAACAGATGTATCCTCACTAGCTTTTGATGTAATATATGGCATGCTTAGATGTAAGTTTGAACTATTTATCATATCAGCAGGGCTTGTTTGATGATTCTTGGAGTTAGTAGGCTAGCTACTGTGCGAGCTATAGTACTTGAAAAACACTCATCAAAGAGAAACGTTTGGGCTGATGAGCTCGTGGTACGCTTATACTTATCCCTCGTCAATCAACCAATAGCCCTAGCTCCTAAAATTGTAGGCTTAGCGATTAATCAAACAATAGTCGACATACATTCAGGCCTCATTTGGTTCATAGGGTAGGAAAATCGTAGCAAAAGTACAGAGAACATGCAACACAAAATCATAGCAGTGCAGAGACGTACTCCCTCCGTTCCAAAATAGATGACCTAGGCTGGCTAGTTTAGCCTAGTGGGTTTCAGTGATATGACGTGGTACAGTGTCGTCCAGTCTTCGCATGTGGTAGCAGTATTGCGGGTACAGTAAGTTTTCTTGAAGAAGCGGAATTCAACAAAGTCATGATGGTTCCTTCGTCTGAACAACTTACGGTGGGAAAGGTTGGGCCTGCGATACGACCGGGGTAGACCAGGATAATTTTGTGCATGGAAGGTGGACCAGGATGGTCGACGTCCCACATGTCAGCGAATGAAAGTATTCTTTCCGACATAGAGGACGAGCAACGAGTATTCATTGTTTATTTTTGATGAAAGCTATTGTCTCCACTGTTACTCCTTGACTTTGTCACTGCCTCTCTCTCCTCCACTTAAGCGGGGACTACTTGCTATGCATGCAACGGGCAGCTGGCGTCTTGAGGGGCCAGGGCGGTGAGAGCGGGCTCCGGAAGCGGTCCGGACTCCAGCATGGCCCACCTCACATTATCACCATATATTTCTTGGAGTCCGTGCGCGGCGGGCGGGCGATCTCTTCTCCATCCCCCATTTTTCTCTTCTCAGTTGACGCCCGCCGAGCGATTAGATTTCGGCTATCGACGGTTTATTCAATTACGATCCCACATGTCAGTGAAATTGCAAGACAACGCGTGTCCCCTTTGGTGAGCGGCGTGCGAGTCAGACTGTCGGGGTTGCGACGTGTATGAGTCGTAAGTGTGCCGCCTTTTCCTTTAGAACTTGTGAAGCGTAACATTTTCGCGCGATCGATCGATAGAAATCCAGAACAAAATGACGAGGGCAGTGCTTTCCCGCTTGTTACACGGGCTAGTTCGAGTGATATGACGTGCTACAGTGCCGTCCACTTGCTCCATTTTTATGTAAGCAAGAGTTTACACTCGTACGCGGGAGGAGTGTGAAACACCGCGGATCTGATTTTGATCGAGGGATAATTGTTCCCTACCAAATGATGGAGGATTGTTAGTGATTATAGCATGAGAGTTAGGGCATCTCCAGCACTGGCCCACAAATTTACACCGGCATCTGTCCGAGGACATTGATGGATGCCATCCGATGCTGCCCGCATACCTTTCGACAACTATATGAACTAACCGGACGAAATTCGTGCAAACAAAGCAAATTTCAAATTAACCGGATGAAATTCATTACATATTTTGCACAAACCGTACTAAACCTACTGTAAACCTAATCTAAACGATCGCCGGCGCCCGACAACCAAGTCCGGCCATGAACCCGAGAAAGCCGGCCATTGCCTTTGCCTCCTCCTCATCCGCCTCGATAACCTCCTCCTCCGGCCGGAGCACAAGGTTATGAAGATTTCCGCCTCCATGTCACCATCAAGTGGCTAATCGGCCGCCGATGTTTACCCCACCAAGCTTGGCGTCGACTGAGTGGAGTAGCGGTGGCCTTCCCGGGACCAGAGCAGCGGCGAACTACCATGTACTACTCTTCCTCGCTGCCGGCAGCGCCCGCGCACGCGCGCCGGCTTCATGGTCGTGGCAGCGGAGGGCGGCCCGGGGGGTGCCGGCGATCTCCTTCGTTTGCTCCTGCGACAGTACGTCGAAGAGAGCTTTGGAGCGCGCCCGGAGCGGAGCCGCCGATGTCCCTCGTCTACTCCTGCGACAGTATGTCCAAGAGAGCTTCGGAGCGCCACGAGGCCATGGTTGAAGTGGTGCTGACAGAATGAAGGGACCTGAGGAGAATAAGTGTGGGTCTTTGGCTATGGCTGGGAGCTGGGGCTCAAGTTAATATAGCGGGCGAATGGCAATGAGCCACGGCAGACAGATGGACAACTGGCGCCGGAGTAGGTTCGTCGGGCATGAATGCGGACGCTGCTTCAGTGACTTAACTGCAGATGCATTTGGGTGTCTGACATGTGGGCCCAATGGGTGTCTGGCCCGCATGTCAGTGACACACCAATTGCACCTGCAGTTAAGTCCAGTGAATGCGGCATTGACATTCTGGAGAGACGGTGACCGTTTCAGGCGCATGCGGACTGTTTGACTGGTCAACCATACAAATACGGAGCTATACGCTGAGCCAGCAACCATATAATCACCATATCTCGTATACAATGATCAAAGTGAGCTATCAAGACAAGTTCGATGACCGCCAATGCATTTTACTCGGTAATAAATGACCAGGATTGAAGGGGACTCCTAATTTGCTTCGTCTTCTATCCTTGAGCTCTTGACAGACCAATGCACTATACGGTTGTCTGGCCACTCCACCCCAGAGCTCTCACCAAGCGTCGTTCATGCCACCGCGCCGCACACTAACCGGTAAGGCAGCGATGGCATCCCGCCGCGCCGAGTTCCTCGCCGCCCATGAACGCACACAAAATGGTAGGGAAGCGATGGCATCCCACCGTGCCGAGTTGATCGCCGCTTGCGACCTCACAACTCTGTGGGAGGAATTTGAAGATGCCAAGGCCGAATGGGCGGTAGAGCAAGAGGCGGCCAAAGCCACACAGAGGGAGCGGAAAAGTGAGAAAGCACTCAAGAAAAGAGAGGCCCACCGCCGCAAGAAAGAAAAGGACGCACACGCTGCTGCGGAGAGGTCGGCGGAGATCAAAGCACGGTGGGGTGACGCCGACAAAGCCGGGAAGGAGAACGACGGCATCTGTCCAGCATGTGAGAAGTAGTAGTACTAGTAGTTTGTGTGTGTGTCTGTGTCTGAGTACGAGCATGTACCAGTACTACTAGTTACTACTGTAGTTTTTAGAGCAAATTACCAGTACATTAGCCTAGACTAAGTGGAAAAATTCCTATCCAATGCATCAAATGGCATCTCTTTCTCTATAGGAATTGAGATGCATGTCATCTCACTTCCTATGATTTTCATATTCCTATCCTATGAACGAAAGGAGGCCTCTGTTGGAGTAAATACTGTAGCTAGCAGTACTGCTGGTACATTAGTTTTCTTCAAGAAGCGGAATTCAATGAAGTCATGATGGTTCCTTCGTCCGAGCAACTTCAAAGTGGGAAGTGGGCCTGTGATTTGACGGCTCATTAGTCATTGTTACTGCGGCGCGACGACCTGGGTCACTCTCCCTTGGAGTTCTGCGTGCATGGCAAGTGGACCAGGATGGTCGACGTCCCACATGTTGGCGAACGGAAGTATTCTTTCCGATATCGAGGAGCAAGGAAACCGTGTGGTATAGTATCACTGCTGATTGGTTCATAAAAAAGTAGCATCACTGCCGATTTATAATATTTTTTATTTCTGATGAATGCTAGCGTTTCAACTCTTACGACGAAGGGTGCCAAACACGGCACGTGCTGGATGTCCCACACGTCAGCGAAAGGAGTGGGACATGAACAGCATGGTAGAGCCCAACGTAAAAAAACAGCATGGTAGAGCGTCTCCACTTCTTCCACTTCTGGGTCGAAGACCACACGTAGTAGTACTTAGCTGTATGAACGATACAAAGTGTGACCTGGAGAGAAAGACACATCTAGTTGGAAGGTCTCAGGGCATACACGTAAACAAATATAAAAGTTAATATGTGCCTCCAACTAATATAGTAGTAGTAGAGTACTTAGACACGTACTCCATAACATCACCGTGCATTGCACGTACAACATTTAGTGGTAGTACGTAGTAAGAGACAAATGCCGCCCAAGAGTTCCCTTCTCGACCTACTTTTGGGTGTTTGGTAGAGTGTATGTAGGGTGCATGAGTCCACACTAGTTTAGCACAAATACACTAGAAGCATGCATGAAGAGAGCATGCATGAAGAGGGGTGTTGAGTTGAGCATGCATGAAGAGGGAACAGCTATGCTGAGACGAGAACACAACCAAACACACCCTGTATGCCATGCATGTTCATACCATTTGTGCCTTTCTACTTCACTTACTACGCTACATTACTCAAGTTCATATGTCCACTCCTGGGTACATGTCCGTCTCGTAGTACCAATGCCATGTGTTCTTCATATAGATGGAACGATCGTTGCATAACACGTGCGCCTTGATGCTAGATGTCTCGCGTGTTGGCAAAAGGATGAACAAAGCTCACGTAAAAAAATAGTGGAAGAACATAGATTCCGGACAACCGAGAAGGAGCAAGGAACCTCGTGGTGGAGCGTCTGCACTCATAATATTTAATATTATTCAGAGATATAAAATTAACCAATCATCTCCACAGTGGACTGGAAGAGTACGAAACACGGCAGCCCAGTGTAGTTACATCATACTAGTACATGGCTAACCCAGGCTATCACCATATTTCTTGGCTTCCGTGTGACAACTATCTCTAGTAATCCAGCAGCCTGTATCGCTTCTCCCTCCTCGTCTCTATCAAAGTGCGGCGGGCTGGCGTTTCTACCGTCTATTGAGGTCGGTTAACTATCACATGTTAGCGACATGCCAAGAGCATTCTAAAAAAATTCCTTTCACGTTCCGTTTTCAAAAAGAAAAAAATCCTTTCACGTACGAATTTGCCTGTATGCTTTGAGCAACTTGCATGTCCTATACTGCTCCTGTTTGATACTCTAACTTAGCTAGAGGTTAGACTAACTCATGACTAACCCTGAACTAACTGTAGCCAAAGAGGTGTTTGGGTGACAGGGTTAGATTGACAATAAATGCACTTCATGGAGAGAGAAAAGTGATTTTTCAGTGGTCCCAATGAGAACTATCTCCAGTTAGCACCTCTTGGGTGGGATAGTTTTTTGGTGGGTTCAGTGCAACTTGCTCCAATTTAAACCCTCATGCTTGGATACTTTAGGGCTATTTGAGCCCCAACTAGCTCAAACTAACTCTAACCCATGGATCCAAACAGGGCCTATGGCTAGTCTCGACGCGGAGCAGTCACGTGCACCGGGAAGCGGCGCTCTCTCGGTCGTCGCGCCACTTCAAAGCCGGCGCCAGTGAGAGGTCGCCTCCGCTCTGGCCGGGCATTAATGCAGCACTGACGCTCCAGGCGATGCTGACCGTTTCACGCGGGAAGCGCGCGCTAGCAAGGGAGTATAGGTTTTGAATCGTTCCAGGTGTAGTAGTAATTGTAGTTTGCAAAACTACTCAATTATTGCACTCATTTCCTAAGAAATTGTGGTAAAAAAACGTTACTCCACAGCCCGCTTCCCTTCTCCTTCCTGCTCGTGATTTACGTGGCCATGTTAACGTGGTTGTGTCAAAAAAATGTCACTTCCTGCTCGTGATTTGTGTTATATAATTACAAGCAAGATTCTCGTGCATTGCATGGAACATCAATATGCATTTTTTTTACAAAACACATGTTGTGATTGACCCATGCAGGAGTAATCCCATGTGTAAAAACTAATGATATCTCGAGAATTTTATCGAAAAACCGGTATCTCGAGAATGTCATCGAAAAAATGAAAGATGAGAGATAAGGCGAGGAGGAGTGGAGCGTGGTGGTGACTGGTGGTCGGAATGGGTGGAGGCATGGGGATGGACGGCGCCGGCAGGTAGCAGCGGCCACCATGCATGCTAGATTGTTCCAGAGACTTATTCCTTTTTTAATTGTTGAGCAATGAGGTTGCAGGAGATAATGATGTGGAGAGAGGTGCGGGTATCTTTTGTAAAATTATCATAGTTTTCTTCCTATTCGTCAGATATAGATCATACGGTCTGTATTACAAGATGGCGGGCACACCATCATCGCCAACTCGTTTTTTTTATAAGGGTATACAGATGATAAGTTTGCTGACTACTAAAGTAAAGTGGAATCTGTCCATGTTATGCAAGTAAATAAAGGTGATTGTTTATCATATGGGTAAGGTTGGATGAAGGGTGGTAGGAACAAATGCTCCGCCTAGAGCATGTGTGTGTGAGATGGAGTCTTAGTGTGGTGTGTGTGTGTGTGTGTGTGAGAGAGAGAGAGAGAGAGTGAGAGAAAGAGAGAGGAGAGAGAGAGAGAGATGGATCCTTAGTTTGTGT
>NC_041387.1:462427994-462440859 GCF_002162155.2 Triticum dicoccoides | reverse complement strand
AGGTGATGTGTATGGCAGAGGCCACCAATGATGGGGTGCGAGAGAGAAAATGCCCGTAGGAGGGAAGAGAAGGTGCGTGCGCGTGAGAGGAGTCGACATCGAGAGAACGTGTTTGTTCAAGAGACACCACGGAAGACTACTATATATCAATGGTGCATGTAGGCGGGAATTAAACAAAGGGATGGTCTTATTGGTTTCGGGGATATAGGGGAAGAGTGAGAGGCGCGCGGGGCGGGGGGGTAGCTAGAAGGAGATTGATAAGTGTGAGTGTGTGTTTTGCCCATCCAGACGGAAGTTATGTGCACAAAAGAGGAGAACGATTCGATGTGGCGTTAGGATTGAGGGTAATTAACTACGTATGGAGACATAGAGACCTTGAACGTGCATGTGAGAGAGGTATACATGTATACATGGGATGTGTGTGTGCGCGCGCATGATCGAGATAAAAGAAAGAAGACATAAGTCCTAAGATCAACGACATGGGAGAGATAGATCGGTATGACAATATGCATGCATGTGAGAATGCAGGGAAGAAGGCCCGACAATTGAGCATGTGTTTTTGTCTTTAAGAGATAGTGGCGTGGGCTGGAGCATGCATCTATGGCGAGCAGAGGGGGTGAGGCGCAACGATTGTGCAAAAGAGATCAACCTATAAATGCATATGTATGGATAGACATATATAGTGTGGGTGATAGGAAGAAAGACTCCGTGCGAGAAAGAAATGTTGACAGAGAAACTACAGATAGATACAGAGATGGAGATGCTAGCTAGAGAGACATCCGTTAGTTTGGGTGTCGGAGATGACCGTCGGGTGGTTCAAAGGGTGAAGTTATATATGTGTGTGAGCGGGCACTTGACTGCATGCATGTAGAGAGAAACATATGTAGTGTGCGTGATAGGAATCAAGAGTGAGGGCGAGAAAGAAGGTTGATGGAGAAACAGATAAATAGAAAGATAAAGATGCTAGCTAGTGTGCGCTAGAGATAAGAGTCAAGTGGATCAGAAGGCTGGGTTATGTGTGTGGGTGTGAGAGCGATAGAGGGAGGGTGCATGTGAGTCACATACAAACAAATATCAGAGAGAAATGAGATCCAGAGAGACGGAGTTTTGTGTCTGCGAGAGAGAAAGATATTTCACAACGAGAGTGATAGCTAGAGAGACATATGAGGGAACGCAAGATATCTCTAGGGAGAGAGGGTGTGTTTGAGCGACATACAAGAGAACAATGGAGAAATATGAGACCCTGGGAGACAGAGTTTGTGTTTGTGTGTGAGAAAGAGATATTGAAGAGGAAGAGTCGTAGGTTCTCATATCTAAGGAGCGAAAGACATCTCTGTATGAGGGGTGTGCGAGTGGCACACATGGGAATAGTTGAGAGAAATGAGACCCCGGGAGACAAAGTTTTGTGTTTGTGTGAGAGAAAGAGATTCCAAATGGAGAATCATAGCTAGAGACACATAGCAGGGAGCGAGATATACTTAGAGAGAGATAGAGTGATGAAGGTCGATGGAGAGAGTACCGTCAGTGTGTTACAAAGATAAAAGATCATTGTCGACATACAGGTAGCACGAGAGATGCCTGAGAGACGATGAACGCGTATAGGTCCAGAGAGATAGTCCTATATAAGCATGAGTGATAGCTATATGAGACGAATATCTGGATTAAAGGGGATTCAAATATTTAAACTGGATATCACGACATCGATAATATCATAACGCAAATTGGTGTATCAAAATGCATATTCATTTGAATTTGGGCACACGTGTAATGTTATATAGTTTATCAATATTGGTGATCCATAGATTCTTCAATTACAAACAATGCATGGTTTATATGCAATTAATGTCTAAACGGGATTACACTATATGTTGCGTGTGTGAAATACATTATACATGTTTGAGAAGTTCAAAAAAAACCTCATGAAACACAAATTAATTGGAGACAGTTAGCGAGGAATGCATACATTGGATTTCAACATAAAGTGGTTTCAAATATTTGAAAATCCAAATCGATAGATACAACCTTATGAATCTGAGATCATGCCATTTGTAAACCATATTTATGTATAAATGGTGTTGTGCTTTTGAAAGTATATATGTAAAAAAATGATGTATATAGAATGTAATTCCAACTGAAAATGGATCCCGCTCGAAAAAAAATAGTAGAATACAAACGGGATTCGAATTGAGTTGGCCCAACTATATGACGGGCATTTAACAGGCCGAAATTAATATAGGGCCGAAATGTTAAATGGGCCGTTAACAGGCCGGAACTTATATCAGGCCGAATTACTAAATGGGCCTTTAGCAAGTGGGCCCAAAAGCATAGCGTCCAGTCAACGGGCCGAATCTGATATGGGCCATAATTGAGCCCAAAGCCTCTTAAAGGGCCGGACCTGATCTGGGCCGTGATTTGGCCCAGAAAGTGGGAGGATTTTAACGGGCCGGATCTTATATGGGCCATTACTAGGCCCGGAACGTGGCAGGCCATTAATGGACCGGATCAATTATGGGCCGGCATTCGGCCCAAAACATGGCAGCTGGTTAATGGGCCGGCCTACTAGGGTCCTCAAAATCTTGTGGGCCTACAACTGGGCCGGCCCATTAATGTCGGCGAAACCTCGTGGGCCTTTAGCTGGGCCGGCCCATTACGATCCGCAAGAATTTTGTGGGCCTTTACCTGGGCCGGCCCATTATGGCACACAAAAATCTTGTGGGCCTTTACCTGGGCCGACCTATTATGGCACGCGAAATATTGTGGGCCTTTAGTTGGGCCAGCCCATTATAGTCCGCAAAATCTCATGGGCCTTTAACTGGGCCGGCCCATTATGTGCTGCAAAATCTTGTGGGCCTTTAGTTGGGCCGGCCCATTTAAACTTGATTGGTCGTGCCACGTGTTGACGTATGATAGGCGCCTTCTGTCCAATGAGTGGATGAAATCTGTCCCAATGATGAGCCGACACGTGTTTCCTCCAGCCAATGATGATTTTACACGTGAAAAATCCCCATTGGTCGGGGCTGTTAACGGGTTATCAGATCCAAAACCCGACCCGATAGCTTAACGGCGTTCCCTTACGATGGATGCCACGTGTCGGTCACCCTTGACGAAAGCACTTCTGTGACGCACGATTTATCGTCATCGAAGTGGACACTTCCGTGATGATAATTTTGGTAATGTCATGGAACACTTCTACGACAGCACAAGTATGACTATCTTGATTCTGTCATAAATTTGTCATGGATGTACATGCATGACAAAAAACGCGACCTACTGTGACAAACACGTATCATCACGAAAGTGTATTTTTTTTGTAGTGCTTCTATGTAGCAATGAGGATAATCTTCAAGTTACGGACCATTAAAATTTAGTTAATCAAATTACTAATGAAGTCCCACTTAGCTTTCTCTAGGAATGCATTAAAATTCAGGGGAACGGTAGCTCGGGCCATTGATCCACAACATAGATATGCAAAACTATAATACTAAGTTCATGATAAATTAAGTTCAGTTAATCAAATTACTAATGAAGTCCCACTTAAATAAACATCCCTCAAGTTATCTAAGTGATACGTGATCCAAATCAACTAACCCATGTCCGATCATCACGTGAGATGGTGTAGTCATCAATGGTGAACAACTCTATGTTGATCATATCTACTATATGACTCACGTTCGACCTTTCGGTCTCTAGTGTCCCGATACCATGTTTGTACATGCTAGGCTCGTCAAGTTTAACCCAAGTATTCTGCAAGTGCAAAACTGTCTTACACCCGTTGTATGTGAACGTAGAGTCTATCACACCGGATCATCACAAGGTGCTTTGAAACGACAAACTTTAGCAACAGTACATACTCGGGGAGAACACCTTTATCTTGAAATTTAGTGAGGGAATCATCTTATAATGCTACCGTCGCTCTAAGCAAAATAAGATGCATAAAAGATAAACCTCACATGCAATCAAAATATCTGACATGATATGTCTATCATCATCTTGTGCTTTTGATCTCCATCTCCAAAGCATCGTCATGATTTCCATCATCACCGCTCGACACCTTGATCTCCATCGTTGCGTCGTGGTCGTCTCGCCAACTATTGCTTCTACAACTATCGCTAACGCATAGTGATAAAGTAAAGAAATTACATGGCGTTTGCATTTTATACAATAAAGAGACAACCATAAGGCTCCTGCCGGTTGCTGATAAATTACAAAACATGATCATCTCATACAATAACGTATATCGCATCATGTCTTGACCATATCACATCACAACATGCCCAGCAAAAACAAGTTAGACGTCCTCTACTTTGTTGTTGCAAGTTTTACGTGGCTGCTTGATACGTCCATTTTGCATCATGTTTACCTACTGTTATTTATGTTGTTTTTATGCATAATAATGTTTTTTGGAGTAATTCTAATGCCTTTTCTCTCATAATATGCAAGGTACACACAAAGAGGGAGAATTCTGGCAGATGCAAATCTGGACCTGAAAAAGCTATGTCAGGCCACCTATTTTGCACAACTCCAAATGAGCTAAAGCTTCACGAGGAATTTTTATGGAATAAATGAGAATTATTGGAGCAAATAAGTACCGGAGGGGGGCCCACCAGGTGGGCACAATCCACCTAGGCGCACCCTGGTGGGTTCTGCTCCCCTCGGCCCACCTCTGTTGCCCCTCTTCTGGTATGTAAGTCATTTTGACCTAGAAAAAAAAATAAGGAGAGGACTTTCGGGATGAAGTGTCACCGTCTCAAGGAGGAACTTGGGCAGGAGCACTTTTGCCCTCCAGCAAAGCGATTCCGCTGGGGGAACTTGCCTCCCGGAGGGGGAAATCATTGTCATCATCATCACCAACAACTCTCCCATCTTGGGGAGGGAAATCTCCATCAACATATTCAACAACACCATCTCCTCTCAAACCCTAGTTCATCTCTTGTGTTCAATCTTTGTACCGGAACTATAGATTGTTGCTTGTAGGTGACTAGTAGTGTTGATTACATCTTGTAGTTGATTACTATATGGTTTATTTGGTGGAAGATTATATGTTCTGATCCATTATGCTATTTAATATCCCTCTAATCTTGAGCATGATTATCATTGGTGAGTAGTTACTTTTGTTCTGGAGGTCACGGGAGAAATCATGTTGCAAGTAATCATGTGAACTTGATATGTGTTCAATATTTTGATGATATGTATGTTGCGATTTCCTTAGTGGTGTCATGTGAACATCGACTACATGACACTTCACCATATTTGGGCCTAAGGGAATGCATTGTGGAGTAGTTATTAGATGATGGGTTGCGAGAGTGACAGAAGCTTAAACCCTAGTTTATGCGTGATAAGGGACCGATTGGATACAAAAGTTTAATGCTATGGTTAGAATTTATTTTTAATACTTTTCTCGTAGTAGCGGATGCTTGTGAGGGGGTTAATCATAAGTTGGAGGTTTGTTCAAGTAAGAACAACACCTAAGCATTGGTCCACCCACATACCAAATTATCAAAGTAGCGAACACGAATCGAACCAACATGATGAAAGTGACTAGATGAAATTCCCGTGTACCCTCAAGAACAGTTTGCTTATCATAAGAGACCGTTTCGTCTTGTCCTTTGCCTCAAAAGGAATGGGTTACCTTGCTGCACTTTTGTTACTACTACCGTTACTTGCTCGTTATAAATTATCTTGCTATCAAACTACTCTATTACTTAAAATTTCAACACTTGCAGACATTACCTTGCCGAAAACCACTTGTCATTTCCTTCTGCTCCTCGTTGGGTTCGACACTCTTACTTATCGAAAAGGCTACAATTGATCCCATATAATTGTGGGTCATCACTGCTACAGGCTTCTAGTAAGAACTGTTCTTACCTACGGCAAAAATAACAACGACGATTTATCAAGTTTGCTATTTTAACCTTCTTCAAGGACCGGCCGTAGTCAAATTCGATTCAACTGAAGTAGGAGAAATAGACACCCGCCATCCACCTTTATGCAAAATTAGTTGCATGTCTGTCGGTGGAACCGATCTCATGTGCGTGGACATGTAAGGTTGGTCCGGGCCGCTTCATCCCACAATACCGCCGAATCAAAATAAGACGTTGGTGGTAAGCAATATGACTATCACCGCCCACAACTCTTTGTGTTCTACTTGTGCATATCATCTACGCATAGACCTGGCTCGGATGCCACTGTTGGGAAATGTTGCATGGAAAACAAAAAAATTCTACACCACACGCAAGATCTATCCACGGAGATGCATAGAAACAAGGGGGAGAGTGTGTCTACGTACCCTCGTAGACCATAAGCGGAAGCGTTTGACAACGCAGTTGATGTAGTCGAACTTTCTTAGCGATCCAACCGATCGAGTAATGAACGTACGACACCTTCGTGTTCAGCACACGTTCAGCTTGGTGACGTCCACGCCTTCTTGATCCAGCAAGACGGTGGGGTATGGATGAGTTTCCGCAGCACGATGTCATGGTGACGGTGATGGTGAAGTTATCTCCGCAGGGCTTCGCCTAAGCACTATGAAAATATGATCGGGGGTGTAAACGGTGGAGGGAGGCGCCGCACACGGCTAAGACAATGGTGTGTCTTGTGCTAGGTGCCCCTCCCACATATATATAGGTGGGGTGGAGGGAGCAGCCAGGAGGCACTCCCAAGTAGGCCGAATCCTACTTGGGGTCTTCCCCAAAGTGACGCCCCTTCCTTATTTGGAGTGCGGGAGGAAGGAAGGAGGAGGAGGCGTCCCCCTTTCCTTTCTCTCATGAGGAGAGAAAGGGCAGGCGGGGCCACCCCTCCCCTTTACTTCCCCTAGGGCCGGCCAGCCAAGGGAAGGGGCGCACCAGCCCCTTTGTGGGCCGATCTGTCCCCCCCCCCCTTTGGCCCATAAGGCCCATACACTTGTCGGGGGTGCCCGGAACCCCTTCCAGTGACCCGATGATTACCCGGTGCACTTCGAAACTATTCAAGTGTGCGAATACCATCATTCTATATATCAATCTTTACCTCTCGACCATTTCGAGACTCCTCATCATGTCCGTGGTCTCATCTGGGACTCTGAACGAAATTCGGTCGCCAAATCATATAACTCACATAACACTATATCGTCAACGAACGTTAAGTGTGCGGACCCTACAGGTTTGAGAACTATGTAGACATGACCGAGACACCTCTCCGGTCAATAACCAATAGCGGAACCTGGATGCCCATATTGTCTCCTACATATTCTACGAACATCTTTATCGGTCGAACCATTATGACAACATACGTAATTCCCTTTGTCCATCGGTATGTTACTTGCCCGAGATTCGATCGTTGGTATCTCTATATCTAGTTCAATTTTGTTACCAGCAAGTCTCTTTACTCATTCCATAATACAACATCTCGTAACTAACTCATCAGTCATTTTCTTGCAAGGCTTCTTATGATATGTATTACCGAGAGGGCCCAGAGATACCTCTCTGATACTCAGAGTGACAAATCCTAATCTTGATCTATGCCAACTCAACAAACACCTTCAAAGATACCTGTCGAGCATCTTTATGATCACCCAGTTATGTTGTGACGTTTGATAGCACACAAGGCATTCCTCCGGTATTCGGGAGTTGCATAATCTCGTATTGACATGAAGAAAGCAATAACAATAAACTGAACGATCATTATGCTAGGTTAACGGATGGGTCTTGTCCATCACATCATTCTCCTAATGATGTGACCCCAGTATCAAATGGCAACGCATGTCTATGGTTAGGAAACCTTAACCATCTTTTATCAACAAGCTAGTCTAGTAGAGGCTTACTAGGGACATGGTATTTGTTTATGTATTCACACATGTATTTAAGTTTCCGATCAATACAATTCTAGCATGAATAATAAACCTTTATCATGAATAAGGAAATATAAAATAGCAACTTTATTATTGCCTCTAGGGTATATTTTCTTCAGCAATATGCTCATTTGCGTGAAATATGTGCCAAATTTCATTGAATTTGGACATTTCAACAGCTCTTAGCAAAAAAGGCAAATTTCAGGCATGTAAGAAAGTATTGAAAACAACACAATTTGGACCTCATTTTGTCTTTTCGCCACGAACTCCTCGAATTTCATTTCGACACGAAACACACACCTGGCGCATTGAATCATCTTGCATCAATTTTTTTAAGATTTTTTGAATGTTTCTACCTTTTTTTTACCGTTCACAGGGTGCAGATGAGCCCGTGCACCAAAATGAATATTGATGTTCAAAGCCGAGTTTTTTATTTATTTTTCCATGAGCTCCTGAAATGTCCAAAGACCCTGAAATTTTGCATGGACATCACACACTTGAGCATCTTGGAACTAGAGAAGAAATCTTTTTTTTTGAATTTTTGTACTATTTTTCTATTTTACAGTTCACCCGGGTGCAGATGACTGGGCATCGAATTAAATTACCGCCCCACGCCTCGCCATCTCTATGAGCCTGCAATACTTCTCCTTTTTTATATGAAAATAAGAAGGCGGCGCAGCGCCAACCTTATATTTCAAAGCAGGCTGAAGCTTGATGAACAAAGTAGCAGGTACACGAAGCCTGTGGGATGCACCAAGGTGCAAGGCCACAAGTAGCCTATGTTAGATAGTAGAGAGATGTGGGGAGGCAGAGGGATGTTACATCAGGAAAAAACTAGCCAGCGATCAAGTTGCCCCAGAACCTTAGATCATCCTTATCCTGCTGTTTAGAAGTTCTATTGCACCAAAGGCGGATCATATCCGCTGCATCGAATCTAATGGAAGAATCTGTCCAGGAACAGGAGTTGAAAACTAGATCATTCCGTACATGCCAGAGAGTGATAGCACAAGTGGCAAAGGATACATTCCATTTTCGCTTGAACTCTAGTTGATGGGCAGCTTGCTGAACAAAGGACATGATATCAGGTGATCGACATGCCAAGGGAGCCAGGTGCAGCCTATTGCATATGGCATTCACTGCTCGACAATGAAGTACCGAATGACGAACTGATTCCACAGTGGGGCAGATATGGTGCCCCCAACTCACCATTAATCAATACCTTCGAACGACCAGTAGAAAGGATGTTAGAGATCCATTGTCTCCACAACTGAGGGAAACTTCTGGCTTCCAAAACTTGATCAAGACAGCTCCAACTAACGCTATCAAAAGCCTTGTGAAAATCCAGTTTCAAAGCAATAACCGGCAGCTTCCTATTGTGAGCGCACTGGATTAACTCAACTACCAAGGCAAAGTTCTCAACAATAGAATGTCCCCTCAAGAACCCAGACTGCAAAGAATCCACTAAGTTATGAATCCACCTTTGTAGCGTATTGGCCATAACCTTGGAAACTAGCTTTGGCGTACTGTGTACCAAGGAAATGGGCCTATAGTCTCTCATCTCCAATGGGGTATCCTTCTTAGGCACGAGAGTAATGAAAGCGGTGTTGATGCCAGCAAGATCAACACTGCTACTATGCAAGTCATTGAAGAACCTGAGCAGATCCTCCTTTAGTAAGTGTTTGAAAGCCTTGTAGAATTCATTGGTGAACCCATCCGGACCTGGGCTCCGGTTATTTGGTGCTTTATCTATGGCCTCGACAATTTCAGCCCAAGAGAAAGACCCCACAAGCCCTGAGAGATCCATTGGCATGTACAGAGAGCTGAGCTGAACCGTGAGCATCGATGAAGCAGGCTGCGCCAAAATAGCAAAAAAAAGAGTCAGTGGCCAGGCTAAGCTTTTGATAGTTCTGGTAGTGCTCTACTACATTGTGAACGATAACCTTAACTTTGTTGCGACGAGCTTGACAGTTCGCCGCCGCATGAAAGAACTCACAGTTTTCATCTCCGGAGACACACCAACGCACCTTGGCCCTACGACGCCATAGTGCAGCTTGCCACAAGATCTAATGGTCTACTTTGGCCGAAGCAAACTCACTGAGAACCGTTTCCAAAACAGATAACTGCCTCTGTCTTCCACAACGTTTAAGGAACACACCACATGCTTGTTGTTTTCAATCATAGCTCTAAAACTAGATTTCCTCCGACACCACTGTCGGAGCACCGCCCGCACACGTCTCATTTTGTAGTTAATGAGGGATGCAGAAGAAGAGATGTGCCTGGAGCCCCTGGACCAGCAGTTGATGATAATCTCCCTGGCCTCATCCATTTCCAGCCAGTGGTTCTCCATACGAAATAACCTGCTCTTGGGTGCATCAACAGAGAAATGCAGCAGGACCGGTGCATGATCGGATGTAGTTGTAGGCACATAGGAAGCAGAGGTCTGCATAAAACCAATGTTCCAAGCAGCATTGACTAGGACACGGTCCAAACAAACCAGAGTTAGCGTGCTTCCCTTGTTGGACAAGTGAACAACCTGTTATCAATCTGAATATCATCCAACCCATGCTCCCGGATCCATGAGTTGAAATTCTCCATCATGTTCCGGCTGACCTGGGCGCGAGATTTCTCATGCATGAACCTGTACATGTTTAATTCACCTAGATCAACCCACAACGTATCAAGAGGGGTCGCAACATTAGAGACTGGCTCAAAGAAATCTGGCCGCTCGCTGCCCAGGCACGGCGCATAGACGGTAGTAAGGAGAAAAGAGTTGTTGGCTGTAGTAGAGGTCAGGTTGAGAGTGATGTGATATTTGTGGGTTGCAATGACTTGACCAAGAACACAACTGGGGTCCCATGCCACTAAAATTCCCTTGGAGGCGCCTTCAGAATGAGTAACAACATGATCTTTGAGACTCGCAGGCAGGAAGGACCTCAACTTGAAAGAAGAGAGGGAAGCCAGCTTAGTCTCCTACAAAGAAACAACACTGGGACAGCAAGAAGTTATAGCATCACGGACGAGCGAACACTTATCGTCTTCACCAAGCCCACAGACATTCCAGCCTATAACCTTCATAAAGTAGCAATGAGCGTGCAACCCATATGGAAAGTGTAGCAAAACACATGCATGCTTGATATAGTGCAAGACATAGATAGTACTGGAAAGCCCTTGTGGAGAGGGAAACAGACGTGATACAGACTGATGCAGAGGTTAGGCCACAGAATCATTTTTTAATACTGCGTTGGCAGGGTCTTAAACTCAAAACCTCTTGGCTCAGATACCATATTGAATTCATGCTCCAGCCAGTTACCCCAAAAGTCCGAACTGAAAGAGAGGGGCGGTCAATATATTTCAACATGCAGTCAGGGCCGGTCCTAAGGTTTTCAGGGCCCAGGGCGAAACTGAAATTCGGGGCCCTTAATAAACATATCATAATAATAAAAATGAATAAATGTTTATATGAAAAATTACAAATAACACTTAAAATCCGTCCAAAATTAGTATACGTATCAAATAATTTATACATATTACCATGACAATTTCTTCTAACATTCCCCAATGCAAAGTCACTTATGAAGGGGTCGGTATTAATCTCATCCAATAATTTCTTCTTATGCATAATGTAGCCAAACCATTTAACCTCTCTTGAGTCATACTTGTCCTCAAATAGTTCTTCGACAATTTCATTTTCAAAAACCTTCTTCGACCCGATGCAACCATCAATAAGATGCGATAAGCAATGAATATATTCGGATAACAAACAACTTCTCTGACATGCCCGAAAATCTACAAAGCAGAAATTACACAATCTGGCAAAGTGGATCTCATAATATTCAATTTAGAAATAAGATCATATACGTCAACATCAGATGAACCAGCAAGAGAGAATGTTTCTGCAAATTTTCGCTACACTTCAAATTCATTATCACTTAGTGACTTAAGGGTGCCCGAGCTCAGTAAAACTAAATGTATTTTTAAACACCATGAGTTCTTTAAATCAGCTTCTAGAATTCCTTCTTAACAATCACTTTCATCAAATTGTCAACATTTTCTTTTTGCTGGTCAAATTCCCAATTCCCATTAGTCTATCGTGCTTCCTCTAGGGCATCCATCGGCAACTCATCATCTGGGTTTATCGAAGTAATGGAAGCGGAAAATATATCTTATGAGACCGGGTCTCATAGACTATCATGTGAGACCCATTTTGACGGATGCCATGTGACACTTACAATTTCAAAGCACATAATCCCATTTTGCCTGTCATTTTCTAATCCAAACTGCTAATTCCGATTCCAATCCTACATACGCTGCGCTACACTCGAACAGGTACGTAACACGAGTACACATCGACTTTAGGAATCCTTGCTCTCTGTCTCGTTCATGGCGACCATGCCGGATGACACCGTTGCCGCCGGCGGACGATGCAGGGGTGACTTCTCGTCCATGGACGTGCCGAAGGACCTTGTCGCCACCTGCCCGGTCGGACTCATCGTCCATGCCGGCCGCATGCCACGCTGCCGGCGAGCAGGCTCCACGTTCGTAGCGGCCGCGCCAAGATGTCATCATAGCCCAGGCGGCCAGACCAACTCCTTCGTAGATTTTTTGTACAAAAGGACCCAACGAAATTGCTAGAAAAGACCCCGCCGGATAAAATTAGCAAGAAAGACCCGCTCGGCCGTGGCGGCAGGCGCGCCAGCCGTGGCACCTGCCGCCACACCGGTAGGCGGCAGCACTGTTCATTGCACTGTTTACGCAGGGCAGGATGATTTTGGCACAGCAGGAGGCGGCCGCACGGTTCACTCGCAGCACTGTTCATATGGATGAACAGTGATTTTTTAAAAAATCAAAAAACCCTGAATTTTTTTTTAGGCAAAGACGATCAAGTGTTCTAAGTGGGTGCAAAATTTCAGTTTTTTCGATTTGTTCTGCTATTTTCTTAATTTTTTCCGAGATTACTGTTCATCCCACATGCAACAGTGAACAGTGCGGTCACTTCCTGCTATGGCGGCAACACTATTTAGTCGCGTCCGTTGCCGTTCT
>NC_041387.1:462416955-462427601 GCF_002162155.2 Triticum dicoccoides | reverse complement strand
CTGCTGGTGTGGCGGCAACTATCACTTGTCGGTTGGCGCACCTGCAGCCACGGTCGAGGGGGTCTTTTTTGTTAATTCCATCTGGAGGGGGTCTTTTCTAGCAATTCCAATGGGCAGGCGGTCTTTTTGACAAAAACTCCTCCTTCGTATGGTTTGCTCTTGTTCTCACTCTCAGTACTTGACGGCCACGTCGAAGGACAATGTTCCCGACGGCCAAGACGGTACATGAGTTCTCGTCCGTGACCCATGCAGCTGTTCGTCATGAACATGATCCTTTCTTGGCAAAACATTTCATTGTGAACTGCCCTAGCTTCACCAAACTAGGTTGAAAGATTGGTGTACTCATTTCTCTTGAATCAAACGAGAGAGGGAGGGAGGGAGGGAGGGAGGGAGAGATGTTCAGATCAACATCTCATCAGCAAGTTAAGCAAAGTGAAAATATAACAGCACTACCTTACTCCTTACCAGCCTTTAAACATATGCAAATTGTATTGTTGCTTTGCAGCTTGTAATCGCGTATTCTGAACTACTATGAATATTTTCATTTACTGCTTTTCTTATGTATGAAATCATTGAGCAAAGTTGAGCCGAGACAACAACAAGAGCACGAAGCTCGTCGCACCACAACGGCAGCCGTGTTGGTATTGAGCATGCAAAACAACAGGGCTGACACCGAAGAACAACACCACAGACGAAATTATTTGGTTCAAGAAACCCACTATAAAGATTCAGGCTGAAAAGATACTGCTCCATGCACATTTGCTTGCTCTCCTCTTCAGCGTGACTATGCACATGTATACTCTGATAATTATGTATACATGCATACGACACTCGCCCTGATCGAATGAGAGTCTTAGATGGACTCACGGACATACCACATCAGACTGTCATGGAGTTCGCCGGCGCGGATGTGAGGGAGTGCAACTGCAAGGAGCAGTTCGATCCATCATCTTCACGCATAGCCGCGGCCGCCTGCAACGACATCTTGGCGCGCCGCTGCTATGACATGGAGTCCGCTGCACCGGCAAGGTGGCCTGCGGCAGCCATGGACGAGCAGGAGGACTGGCCGGTGGCGACGAGATGCTTCGGCCCTAGACGAGAAGTTCCCGCTGCGTCGTCCCGCGCGGCCGCGGCAATGGTGTTGCCATCGTGGCCGCCATGAACGAGACCGGGAGCAAAGGAAATCCCAAGTCGATGTGTACTTGTGTTATGTACCTGTTCGACAGTTCGATCGTAGCGCAGCGTATGCAGGATTGGAATCAGGCTTAGAAATTGGGATTGAATAATGACAAGCAAAGTGGGATTAGGTGCTTTGAGATCATAAATGCCACATGTTGTCCATCTGAATGGGTCTCACTTGATAGCCTTCGAGACCTGGTTTTATAAACTTTTTTTTTCAGTGGAAGCACCAGTACTACCCTTGAAATATGTATGCATATGTCAGCAGGTCTAATTATATCTCACATCTAACGTGACATCAACCTACATTGTAGCCTCTTTTGTTGACAACTACAATTAGTTCCTCCCTCCCGTTTCCAACTTCATTTCCCGGACCTGTTTGTTTGTCCTGGGTTGTTTGTTTGTCGCTGCCCAACCCACCCCCATCACCAGCTGAAGCATCGGACACACATTTGTTATTGACATGTGCACGTACAGCTGAACGCTTGTCTCAGGAAAAAGAAAAAAAAAACACAGCTGAACGCACACTGAACACCACCATACATGTGTGAAACAATACGTAGAGCCATGCACTTTTGTTTTCACTCTACATGCCGCGTGCGTACATGCAAGCGTGAGATTATTTTATTTATTTGGTTTCGAGAAATGTTCCCTGCGCATGTTCATGAAAAGTAGCATTGTTCCCATGTATTTTTAAAATTCGTGCAGTGTAAAAACATTCGCGCGGCTTTACAAAAATGTCAATAAAAATGTTCATAAAATTTAGAGAAAAATCACATAGTTTAAAAAAAAATATCATATAATGCAAGATAAATGTTCCAGTGTGCATTATTTTTTTAACATATATAATAGAAAGCTAAAAAACATGTGCTTAAAAAAATGTTAATCATGTATTTGAAAAATATTAAACATATATAAAAATAGGTTGGGCTTGTAAATGAGACAAAAAAGGTTGGGGCCTAGTTGCGAGACGAGAGTGAACTTGCAACTGGGACAAAAAATGTTTGGGCCTGGTTGCGAGTCGAGGGTGAACTTGCAACTGAGACCCGAAAAAGGTCGGGCCCCGGTTGCGAGTCTAGGGTGGACTTGCAATTAGGATAAGAAAATATCGGGGCCGAGTTGCGAGTCAAGATTGGGATTGCAACTGGAGAAAAAGGCCAGGCTCCAGTTGCATGTCGAGGGTGCACTTGCAACTGGGACAAAAATAGATCAGACGCACAGTTGCGGGTTAAGGGTGGGCTTACAACTGGGACAAAAGAAGGCCAGGCCCCAGTTACGAGTCGAGAGTGGACATGCAATTAGGACCAATAAAATATCAGGGCCTAGTTGCGAGTCAAGAGTGCGATTGCGACTGGGGAAAATGGTCGGGCCCCAGTTGCGAGTCGAGGGTGGACTTGCAACTCAGACAAAAAAAGGTCGGACCCCCAGTTGCAAGTTAATGGTGAACTTGCAATTGGGATAAAAAGAGGTCGGGCCATAGTTACGAGTCGAGGGTGGAATTGCAATTGAAAAAAAGGTCGGGCCCCAGTTGCGAGTCCACGGTGGACTTGCAACTGGATAACTGCGAGCCTAGTTGTAAGCCGAGGGTAGACTTGCATATGGGATGAAAACCAAACTACAGTCCCAGCTGCGAGTCGATCGTGGACTTGCAACTGGGATGAAAAACAAACTATGAGCCTAGTTGCGAGTGGAGGATGGACTTGCATCTGGGACAACTACATGAAACTACTATAGCAGTTGCGAGTCGAGGGTGGATTACTACTGGGGGTAAATAAAACCATGTAACCGATTGCGAGTCAGAGGGTGGACTCACAATTGGGACAAAAACAAAACTATGAGCCTAGTTGCGAGTCGAGGGTGGACTTGCAACTGGGACTACTATGAAACTACGAGCCCAGTTACAATTCAATGGTGGACTTGCAACTGAGATGAAACAAACTAAGTGTCTAATTGCGAGTCAAGGGCGGACATGCAATTAAGACAACAACAAACTAAGAACCAAGTTGTGAGTCGAGCGTAGACTTGCAACTCAGATGAAAAGCAAAATACATGTCTGGTTGCAAGTCGAGGGTGGACTTGCAACTGGGACAATTACGAAACTATGGGCCCAATTGCAAGTTAAAGGTCGATTTGCAAATGAGATGAAATGAACTATGGCTCGAGTTGCAAGTCAAGCATGGACTTGCAACTGGGATGAAAAACAAAACACAAGCTTGAATTGTGAGATGAGGGTGGGCTAACAACTCGTACAACTACGATCCCAGTTGCGAGTCGATGGTGGACTTGCAATTGGGAAAAATACGAAACTACAAGCCTAGTTCCGAGTCAAGGGTCGACTTGCAACTGCGACGAAACAAGCTATGGGCCTAGTTGTAGTTAAATGTGGACTTGCAACTGATACTAAAAGCAAAATACATGCTCTAATTCCGAGTCGAGGGGTGGGCTTGCTACTCGGACAACTACGAGTTCAGTTGTGAGTCGAAGGTGGACTTGCACCTTGGACAACTACAAAGCTATGAGCCCAGTTGTGAGTCAAGGGTCAACTGGCAATTAGGATGAAACAACCGAGCCCAGCTGGGAGTCAAGAACTTGCAAGACAAAACACAAACCCGGTTGTGAGTCAATGATGGGCTTGCAACTGGGCTAAAACAAACTATGAGTCTAGTTGCGAGTCAAGGGTGGACTTGCGACTAGAACAACTAAATAAAATTACGATACCAGATGCGAGTAGAGGCGGACTTGCAACTAGGACAGCTACAAACTACGAGACAAGTTACAGGTCGTGGGTGGACTTGCAACTGGGATGAAAACAAACCACAAACCTAGTTGTGAGTTGGTGATGGGCCTGCAACTAGGATGAAAAAAAATTACGGATCTAGTTATCAGTCAAGGGTGGACTTGCGAATGGAACAACTACACAAAATTATGATACCAAATATGAGTAGAAGTTAGACTTACAACTAGAAACTACGAGCCCATGGTGGACTTGCAACTAGAAAGAAAATAAATTATGGTCCTAGTTATCAGTCGAGGGTAGGCTTTTAACTTGGATAAGCGACATAATCTACATCTTCGACTTCTACAATACATGGCACATAAAAATGGGTACACAAGAGCACACGCAGAAAAATGCTCCACAAAATAACAACTATACAACATGAACGAGCCGACAAAATAAACAAAAGGAAACAAGGCGACACATGAATACATCTGTCGGCGATGCAAGACCAAGAGTTTGCACCAAATTACAACAGCAAAATCCAACGGATAACTATTTAAATGAAACATTGCTAAATCTCGTCTTAATAAGACTTAAAAGAAATGAGAGACGATGTCAAAATAAACTAGGAAGGTAACGACCATGATAGAGCTTCCATTTTCTTGCCTCTTTCAATTCGTCGGCCTAGAAACAACGCAATGAAACCGATTTGCGAGTGTGCCACAATAATGCTCGTCAAAAAGTGAAGCCAACCGGGCCAATAATAGGATGCACGATAAACAAAATATTGATCGGTGAGGTTGGGATCGAGCGCTTGCACGTAAATTACGTAAACAAAATTAAGTGGTGACAAACTTAGATGAGACATCCTAAAAAATTATCTAGATGTGATTTAGAAATTCCATATAAAAAATTCATGAATTTGGAAGTTTCTCACAAGAAAAGTAAAAATGTTTTCAAATATTAATTTTTTCACAAAAATCTTATTCACGAATTTGACAAAAAAAATAAAATATTCAAATGGAAAAGAAAGAAAGAAACAAGCTAACTTAAAACCATAACAAGAAAAAAAATATAGAAGGAAAAAACCGAATAGAGAAAATAGAGAAAAGAAATGAAAAAACCGGCTTGAAACCTCTCAAACTTAACAAAACAATGAAAATCAGCCGGTGCTTTGGAAACACGCTGAAAGTGTGTTGCATTTTGATCGCATCGCATTCGATTACCCATGGACGACATGTGCAACATGATAGTTGTTTTTTTCTTCTTCTTAAAAATAAGTAATAGCTTTTGCAAAAAAAGCACAAAATTCAAATAAAATGAAAAAATGACACGCCAATGATTTTCACAACACAACCACACAAATGGCTCAAAGAAAAAAGATAACGACCTCAAAAGACTATAGAAGACCAACACAAAAAAAGGTCGTTGGAAAAAAAGGCCACAATAGGGGGAAAAGGGCCACAAGAGGAAACGCCGAGGCAAAGCAAGGCTGCCAGCTATAAGACGAAGCGGCCCAGTCAAAGCAAAGTTGTTGTCTTAGCGAACAACCAATACACGAAGAACCGGGTAAACAACAGGAATCTTTAATATGCTACTATATCCAATGGCTAGGAACTTAGACGTGAGATATCTATTTCACATCTACTCCCTCTGTTCCTAAATATTTGTTTTTTTTAAATTTCAACAAGTGACTACATACAAAACAAAACAAGTGGATTTACACTTTAAAATATGTCTATATACATAGCCCATTTGAAATCTCTAAAAAAACAAATACTCCCTCCGTCCCAAAATTCTTGTCTTAAATTTGTCTAAATACGGATGTATCAAGTCACGTTTTAGTATTAGATATATCCGTATGTAGGCAAATCTAAGACAAGAATTTTGGGACGGCGGGAGTATTTAGGAACGGAGGGAGTAGATGTGAAATAGCAGAGATCTGTATGTCAGCACTGTGATTGTATCAATTTATCCGCAAGCCTTCTAGGGCCATGCAGCCCCATGCACGATTCACTGCCCATTCCCCGGGCACTGTTCGTCACTAGTTTTTTTTTTTTGGCGTCACTGTTCGTCACTAGTTGTCGATACATTTATGGGTACGTACCGTTCACCCATTTTGCAGCCTTCTGTTCAACCAAACATAATGAAGTCGTAACTGATAGCCTAATGCTAGTAACAAATATTTTGGTCTTGTCAATTTCCCTAATGTTGTCACAAATTGCTGCTGAGGTGATTTGTAAGAGCTGTACACGCCTGTGTGGCCATGTGACTGCAAGAGCACATAGCCCTGCCGAACTGAACTGGATGTTATTGCTGAAAATATTGTTGGACTCCTCTATCATTGATATGGAAGGCCCAACCACACTGCATTAACCGGGAACGAGAAAGTCGCTAGACCGGCATCCATGATCATCGAAATGGGGCTTCTTGCTTGTTATTCGAACAAATTGAATGCTGGTAGCTGGCGTGCCTTCATGACTAGTGGACAGTCATCTATACACGGACAGTAGCTACAGCTATAACACTGGCACCAACAACGTATTAACGAGGGCGAGGAGACAAGCGAGTGGAGATTGGCTTACCTCCAGCAAGCGCCGGCATGGTTCCTCTGGCTGGTATCCCTCGGCGCCCTATACGTCTCGGCATTGTTGCCCCGCCTCCTCGTCTACCTCACGCACTGCCTGCGCCGGCCCGAGGACCTCCGCCTGCGCTACGGCACGTGGGCGGTCGTCACCGGCCCGACGTCTGGCATCGGCCGGTCCGTCGCCCTGGAGCTCGCACGCCGGGGCCTCAACCTTGTTCTGGTTGACCTCGATGCCGCCAATCTCCACGAAGTCTCCGGCACGATCATGTCTCGACACGCCGTGCAGACCATGGCCGTGGTATTCGACCTCTCGCTTGTCTCCACTCCTAAAGGTACCATGCATGCATCTACTCAAGCATGATTTAACGCATGATATAGGATTAGGACAGCGCATAGAAACAAACACTCGAACTTGATTGCCGCCGTCGTCATCGACGTGGCATGCATGCATGCAGGTGACGAGGCGTTGCGGCGGCTCCGGGATGCCGTGAAGAAGCTGGATGTGGGGATTCTGGTGAACAACGCCGGGATAGCGAAGCCGGGTGCGGTGTTCCTGCATGAGGCCGACGTGGAGGCGTGGGTGAGGATGATTCGCGTGAACCTGTGGGCGGTGACGGAGGTGACCGCCGCGGTGCTGCCCGGGATGTTACGGCGGGGCAGGGGCGCCATCATCAACATGGGATCGGCGTCGTCCGAGGGCATCTCCTTACCCCTCCACACCATGTATTCCGCCACCAAACGGTACGTACGTATGGTGAAGCATGCATCCATATGCAAATCTTAATCCCCAACTCTTGAGTTCTCCACATGTTGAGAATTTGGTGCATTTCGATCGAGCAGGTATGTCGCTCAGTTCTCCAGGAGCCTTTACGTTGAGTACAAAAGCACGGGGATAGATATCCAATGCCAGGTACGTATTATTTTTTGAGGATACCAGGTACTCCTTCCGTTTGAAATTACTTGTCGCAGAAATAAATGTATCTAGATGTATTTTAATTTTAGATACATCCATTTTCGAGACAAGTAATTCCGAACGGAGGGAATACGTACTAGTGGTGGTAGTAGTAGTACTACGTAACATAATTTCAAATTTTCAACCGATCTAAATTTCTCACCGGCTCTAGAAACGATTCCACCGGACCGTCGTGTGGCTGGATTAAATGCCGTGTCCTCAACACTGCACATGCATGCGTTCTTGCAAGCGGCCTGCAGTCGAATCAATTCAATGCATTTGTGGCACTACTAGGACCGTTTTCACGAGCAGTAAAAGAGGTCGTGTAATCTCGTGCAGGTGCCGTTCTTCGTGGCGACTACGATGGCTTCCGGCTTCGCCGCGACCTGGCGGCCGTCGGCGTTGGTGCCCACAGCCGACACGTACGCGCGCGCGGCCGTGGGCTGGATCGGGAAGGGCGGCCCGCTCTGCGTGCCCAACCTCAGGCACCGGCTCCTGGGGTGGTATTTCGCCACCGTGCCAGGCGGCGTGCAAGACTGGTTCTGCCTGCGCGAGAATCTGCGGCACAGAAAGATGCTCCGGAGAGCGAGATCGCCGAGGGCGTCAGCGTGCAGGCCGCTTGGCCATGGGATGCCATCGATCGAGTAGGAAATCTGCATTGGTTTAGAAACTCTCCGGATTGTAATGCATGTCAGTTATTTTATTACTCCTTTCTTTAGACAAAGTTATTTTATTACCTGAAACGGATGGATGATGCGACGCTGTTAAAAAGACAGTTTTAATAAGAAAAAGGACATCGAGGCTGCTTTCACTGTTCAATTTTGCATTATACAGTGTCTATTCTACTCCGTCTATTTCAAAATATTTATTTTGTTTAGAATTATCTTAAATCAAACCTTTTAAATTTGACCAAATCTAAGTAAAAATCTACCAAGCCCTATAGTATCAAATATATATATAAGTACAGGCACGGACGCACATACATATGCACATACACTCACATGTATGAACGCATTATCCGCACTCTATCCCTATGAGCACCGCTGAAATACTGATCCGCCACATTATTTTAAGATTGATGAAGTCGTCACAGACACCTTCTTAGTCGACGGGAACGTCTCCTCCAACTGAACCCACATGGTCGAAATGCCTGAAATAAATCTGGAAAAACGCGAGCACGAGTGTAACTGTGAAACTTGAAACCTGGTGTGCTGGGGGTATCACTGTCCTCCTAACCATCCAAGCAAAGTTGGTTCACTAGTATGAAAATATTCCCTCTGTTCCTAAATATTTGTCTTTTTAAGACTTCAATGGACTACCACATACGGATGTATAGAGACATATTTTAGAGTATAGATTCACTCATTTTGCTCCGTATGTAGTTACTTGTTGAAATCTCTAAAAACTAGAAAGACAAATATTTAGGAACAGAGTATATGTGATCATGAATCTAATGAAGCAAATTCGTGTTGTACATGTTCATATGTTTTTATATAACACATGTGAAGTTTGACTTAAGACACACTTAGAACTTTAATAGGAGCATCCCCGCAAAAAAAAAAAGAACTTTAATAGGAGCACCTATGCATCAGGTGCCTTGAAATTTCTTATGTTTTAGACATGAATATGATCCGTCAAATAATGAATCGGTAGAACCAGAAGAAAAGGTGAATGCATTCTTTTTCTTTTTGGTCGAATTACCTGGGTTCACAAAAACTGAGCTGGCAAACTGTTCCGGGTTAAATGTGTGATCATGTAACACGTTAAATCCGTCCCCTCTTCTGCCCCACGACCCCATCTTCTTCCCTACACCCCAGATCATGACGGTTCCCTCAACCGCCTCCATTAACAACTAGGAAAGATGGGTGAAGAGGAAGAAAATTAGAAGAACAGAAAATTGTAGGGGAAACAAATTGTAGAAGAAGGACCAGACACCAACACATGGACAATGTTGCTTACAATGTCCAGAATTCTCTAAAACCCTAGATGAGACATGATCAGCAAAACAAACTTATCTAACAAAACCTAGGTCATATAAGCATTTGAAGTAGATGATGCTCAGTGCATCGACACAATATAACTAGGGGATCATCGTATACTACCAAAAAATATGCAGAGACAAACTAAATCATCATTAAAAGAAATGCATATGACTAGGATAACAGTTGTCGGTGTTGGAAATATGCCCTGGAGGCAATAATAAAGTGGTTATTATTATATTTCCTTGTTCATGATAATTGTTTATTATACATGCTATAATTGTATTGACCGGAAACTCAAATACATGTGTAGATACATAGACAACAACATGTCCCTAGTAAGCCTCTACCGGACTAGCTCGTTGATCAAAAATGACTATGGTTTCCTAGTCATAGACATGAGTTGTCATTTGATAACGGGATCACATCATTAGGAGAATGATGTGATGGACAGGACCCAAACTATAAACGTAGCATATGATCGTATCAAGTTTACTGCTATCGTTTTCTGCATGTCAAGTATATGTTCCTATGACCATGAGATCATGCAACTCACTTACACCGGAGGAATACCTTGTGTGTACCAAACGTCGCAACGTAACTGGGTGACTATAAAGGTGATCGGTATCTCCGAGGGTGTCTGTTGAGTTGGCATGGATCAAGACTGAGATTTGTCACTCCATATGACGGAGAGGTATCTCAGGGCCCACTCGGTAATACAACATCACAGTGAGCTTGGAAGCAATGTGACTAAAGTGTTAGCCACGGGATCTTGTACTACGGAACGAGTAAAGAGACTTGCCAATAACGAGATTGAACTAGGTATGATGATACTGACAATAGAACCCCGATCAAGTAACGTACCGATAGATAAAGGGAACTACATACGGGATTAACTTCCTTTACATCGAAGGTTCAACCGATATTGATCTTCGTAGAATATGTAGGAACCAATATGGGCATCCAGGTCCCTCTATTGGTTATTGACCGTAGAGGTGTCTCGGTCATGTCTGCATGGTTCTCGAACCCGCAGGGTCTACACACTTAATTGGTGACGATATAAGTATAATTGAGTTGTTATGGTGGTTACCGAAGGTTATTCGGAGTCCCGGATGAGATCTCGGACATGACGAGGAACTCCGGAAGGGTCCGGAGGTGAAGATTGATATATAGAACAAAGGGTATGGGAGTCTAGAAGTGTTCTAGGGGCACCGGGTTATGGCCAGCATG
>NC_041387.1:462396702-462416575 GCF_002162155.2 Triticum dicoccoides | reverse complement strand
TGTTGGGGGCCCATGGGACAAGAGGAAGGGGCACACCAGCCCACTAAGGGGTTGTGCGCCCCCCTCTTGCTATCTCACGTAACCAGGGAGGTGGGGCGCCCCTCTAGGGCTGCCTCCACCTAGCTTGGGGGGCAAGCCACCCTAGGGTTTCCCTAGGAGGCACCACCCCTCCTCCCTTCCCCCTATATATAGAGGGGTAGAGGGAGAGAAGTCGCACCATCTATGCCACGACGCTGCCCTCCCTCTCCCTCGTAGCCCTTTTCCTCTCCGTAGTACTTAGTGAAGCTCTGTCGAGATTTCTCCACCACCACCGCCACCATGCTGTCGTGCTGCCGGAGGACTTGAGCTACTACTTCACCATCGCTCACCGGATTGAGGAGGTGAAGGCATCATCAAGCCGTAGGTGTGTTGAACGCGGAGGTGCCGTCTGTTCGGTGCTAGATCGGGAGTTCACGGGAAGGATCGTGATTGGATCGCGAAGACGTTCGACTCATCAACCGCGTTTCTTAACGCTTCCGCTTAGCGATCTACAAGGGTATGTAGATGCAATCTCTCCTCTCGTAGATGTTCATCTCCTAGATTGATCTTGGTGAGCGTAGGAAATTTTTTGTTTCACATGCAACGTTCCCCAACAGTGGTATCATAGCTAGGTCTATGTGTAGATGATATCACGAGTAGAACACAAAGGAGTTTGTGGGCGTTGATATTCAGATTGCTTCCTTCCTTGGTCTTTTCTTGATTCAGCGGTATTGTGGGATGAAGCGGCCCGGACCAACTTTACATGTCCACGTACATGAGACCCGTTCCATCGACTGACATGTGACTTTGTTGCATAAAGATGGTTGGCGAGTGTCTATCTCTCCCACCTTAGTTGACTCTGATTCGACAAAGGCGGTCCTTGTAGAAGGTTAAATAGCAACTTGCATATCACTGTTGTGGCTTTGCGTAGGTAAGAATCGTTCTTGCTAGATACCCATAGCAGCCACATAAAATATGCAACAACAAATTAGAGGACGTCTAACTTGTTTTTGCAGGGTATGTTGTGATATGATATGGACAAAGACATGATGAAATATATTTGATGTATGAGATGATCATGTTTGTAATAGTTTATATCGACTTGCATGTCAATGCTTATAGCAACCAGCAGGAGCCATAAGGTTGTCTTTAATTATTGTATGAACTGCATATCAATCATTAAGCGCTATGTATATGTGATACGTCTCCAACGTATCTATAATTTTTTATTGTTCCATGCTATTATATTATCTGTTTTGGATGTTTAATGGGCTTTAACATGCTCTTTTATATTATTTTTGGGACTAACCTATTAACCGGAGGCCCAGTCCCAGTTTCTATTTGTTTGCCTATTTTAGAGTTTTGCAGAAAAGGAATACCAAACGGAGTCCCAACGGAATGAAACCTTTGATCTTTCTTGGACCAAAAGCAAACCAAAAGACTTGGAGTTGTAGTCAGAGATGCAACGAGGTGTCCACGAGGCAGGAGGGCGCGCCCAGGGGGGTAGGTGCGCCCCCACCCTCGTGGGCCCCTTGTAGCTCCACCGACCTACTTCTTTCGCCTATATATACTCCCATACCCTAAAAACATGAGGGGGAGCCACGATACCACTCTTCCACTGCCGCAACCTTTTATACCCGTGAGATCTCATCTTGGGGCCTTTTCCGGCGATCTGTCGGAGGGAGAATCGATCACGGAGGGCTTCTACATCAACACCATTGCCTCTCCGATGAAGCGTGAGTAGTTTACCACAGACCTTCGGGTCCATAGTTATTAGCTAGATGGCTTCTTCTCTCTCTTTGATTCTCACTACAAAGTTCTCCCTGATGTTCTTGGAGATCTATTCGATGTAATACTCTTTTGCGGTGTGTTTGCCGAGATCCGATGAATTGTGGATTTATGAATAAGATTATCTATGAATATTATTTGGTTCTTCTCTGAATTCTTATACGCATGATTTGATATCTTTGCAACGAATTATCGGTTTAGTTTAGCCTACTAGATTGTTCTTTCTTGCCATGGGAGAAGTGCTTAGCTTTGGGTTCAATCTTGCGGTGTCCTTTCCCAGTGACAGTAGGGGCAGCAAGGGACGTATTGTATTGTTGCCATCGAGGATAAAAATATGGGGTTTATATCATATTGCTTGAGTTTATCCCTCTACATCATGTCATCTTGCTTAATGCATTACTCCGTTCTTATGAACTTAATACTCTAGATGCATACTGGATAGCGGTCGATGTGTGGAGTAATAGTAGTAGATGCAGAATCGTTTCGGTCTACTTGGCACGGACGTGATGCCTATGTTCATGACATTTCCTTAGATGTCTTCATAATTATGCGCCTTTCTATCAATTCCTCAGTAGTAATTTGTTCACCCACCGTAATACATGCTATCTCGAGAGAAGCCACTAGTGAAACCATTGGCCCCTGGTCTCTTTTCCATCATATTGCATCTCTTTTCCATATTATTGAATCTTGTTTACTATTTTGCAATCTTTACTTTCCAATCTATATATCAAAATACCAAAAATATTTACTTTATTGTCTCTATTAGATTTCAGTTTTGCGAGTGACCGTGAAGGGATTGACAACCCCTTTATCTTGTTGGTTGCAAGTTCTTGATTGTTTGTGCAGGTATTTGGTGACTTGTGCGTCGTCTCCTACTGGATTGATACATTGGTTCTCAAAACTGAAGGAAATACTTAAGCTACTTTGCTGCATCACCCTTTCCTCTTCAAGGGTAAACCAACGCAAGCTCAAGAGGTAGCAAGAAGGATTTATGGCGCCATTGTCGGGGAGATCTACGTCAACTCAAGCCATACCAAGTACCCATCATAAACTCTTCTCCCTTGCATTACATTATTCTCCATTCGCCTCTCGTTTTCCTCTCCCCTACTTCTAAAATGATTTTCGAAAACCCTTTATCGTTCGATCTTGTGTTACCATGTGCCTTCTTTTTGCTTGCATATTCGCTGGCTAAAAGTTTAATATGGATACTCATCCACTTGCTAATCTTTTTAAGAGATCCAATTATGATGAATCTATTGCTAGTGATTTGAGTGCACTAGATTATCTTTATGAGGTTTTGCTTGAAATTTGTGAATCTGAAAATTGTGATGAAGAAATTTATGAAGAGATTCACGATAGCTCCTTAAATGAAAAGCATGATTGCAATGATTTTAATATAAATTCTATTGATGCCAATTGTGCTAATAATATGCAAAACCCTAAGCTTGGGGATGCTAGTTTTGCTATGTCCACTACTTGTTGCAATGATCATGATTGGGGTGATTCTTTTTATGATCTTGAAAATTTATTTAAGCCCCATGATGAATATGAGATTGATAATAATGTTTGCAATAATATTGAAAGTGAGTTTGGAAGAGTGTCAAGTTTAGATCCCACATATTTGGAGAATGTTCAATCTTATGAATTTTTTTAGAAAAATGGGTTTGGAGAGGTCATGACTTTAGTTAATGTTGATCCCACTATTTTGGAAGAGTGTCAACTTCACATGCATGTGAACCGTGTTGAAAATATTTTATGTGATAGCTATTTTGTTGAATTTGCTTATGATCCCACATGTAACTATTATGAGAGAGGAAAATATGGCTATAGAAATTTTCATGTTACTAAATTACCTCTCGTTATGTTGAGATTGCTATTGTTTCTTTCTTCTTCCTTGCATAAGCTAGATCTTGCTTGTCATGCTAATTTGTTTTCCTATAAAATGCCTATGCATAGGAAGTATGTTAGACTTAGATGTGTTTGTCATGTGCTATTTTATGCTCTCTTTGTGCTTCAATTCTTGTCTTTCATGTGAGCATCATCAAAATTATCAATGCCTAGCTAAGGGCGTCAAACGATAGCGCTTATTGGGAGACAACCCAATTTTATTTTTGTTCTTTACTTTTTGCTCCTGTTTAGTAATAAATAATTCATCTAGATTCTTTTTAGATGTGGTTTTATGTTTTAATTAGTATTTGTGCCAAGTAGAATCTTTGGGAAGACTTGGGTGAAGTCTTTGCGATCTTGCTGTAAAAAACAGAAACTTTTGCGCTCACGAGAATAGCTGTCATTTTTTACAGAAGAGTGATTTTAGGTTGATTATTTTTGAAGAAGATTAATATACAAATTCCTCACGTCCGCAAATTTATTTCAGAATTTTTGGAGTTACAGAAGTATTCGAAAGTTACAGATTTCTACAGACTATTCTGCTTTTGACAGATTCTGTTTTTCATGTGTTGTTTGCTTATTTCAATGAATCTATGAGTAGTATCGGGGGGTATGAACCATAGAGAATTTGGAATACGGTAGGTTTAACAGAAATATAAATAAAGAATGAGTTCATTGCAGTACCTTAAAGTAGTGGTTTATTTTCTTATACTAACGGAGCTCATGAGATTTTCTGTTGAAGTTTTGTGTTTTGAAGTTTTCAAGTTTTGGGTAAAGATTTGATGGATTTTGGAATAAGGAGTGGCAAGAGCCTAAGCTTGGGGATGCACAAGGCACCCCAAGGTAAAATCCAAGGACAACCAAAATCCTAAGCTTGGGTATGCCCCAGAAGGCATCCCCTCTTTCGTCTTCGTCTATCGGTAACTTTACTTGAGGCTATATTTTTATTCACCACATGATATGTGTTTTGCTTGGAGCGTCTTGTATGATTTGAGTCTTTGCTTTTTAGTTTACCACAATCATCCTTGCTGTACACACCTTTTGGTAGAGACACGCATGAATCGGAATTTATTAGAATACTCTATGTGCTTCACTTATATCTTTTGAGCTAAGAAAATATTGCTCTAGTGCTTCACATATATCTTTTTAGAGCATGGTGGTGGTTTTATTTTATAGAAATTGTTGATCTCTCATGCTTCACTTATATTATTTTGAGAGTCTTTTGGAACAACATGGTAATTTGCTTTGGTTATAAAATTAGTCCTAATACGATGGGCATCCAAGATGGGTATAATAAAAACTTTCATATAAAGTGCATTGAATACTACGAGAAGTTTGATTCTTTATGATTGTTTTGAGATATGAAGATGGTGATATTAGAGTCATGCTAGTAGAGTAGTAGTGAATTTGAGAGATACTTGTGTTAAAGTTTGTGATTCCCGTAGCATGCACTTATGGTGAACCGTTATGTGATGAAGTTGGAGCATGATTTATTTATTGATTGTCTTCCTTATGAGTGGCGGTCGGGGACGAGCGATGGTCTTTTCCTACATTTATATCCCCCTAGGAGCATGCGCGTAGTACTTTGTTTTGATAACTAATAGATTTTTGCAATAAGTATGTGAGTTCTTTATGACTAATGTTGAGTCCATGGATTATACGCACTCTCACCCTTCCACCACTGCTAGACTCTCTAGTACCGCGCAACTTTCGCCGGTACCATACACCCACCATATACCTTTCTCAAAACAGCCACCATACCTACCTATTATGGCATTTCCATAGCCATTCCGAGATATATTGCCATGCAACTTTCCACCATTTCAATTATGACACGCTCCATCATTGTCATATTGCCTTGCAAAATCATGTAGTTGACATCGTATTTGTGGCAAAGCCACCGTTCATAATTTTTCATACATGTCACTCTTGAATCATTGCACATCCCGGTACACCGCCGGAGGCATTCACATAGAGTCATATTTTGTTCTAAGTATCGAGATGTAATTCTTGAGTTGTAAGTAAATAGAAGTGTGATGATCTTCATTATTAGAGTATTGTCCCAGTGAGGAAAGGATGATGGAGACTATGGTTCCCCCACAAGTCGGGATGAGACTCCGGACTAAATAAAAAAAAGAGGCCATAAAAAAAGAGAAAAGGCCCAAATAAAAAATGAGAGAAAAAGAGAGAAGGGGCAATGCTACTATCCTTTTTCCACACTTGTGCTTCGAAGTAGCACCATGATCTTCATTATAGAGAGTCTCCTATGTTGTCACTTTCATATACTAGTGGGAATTTTTCATTATAGAACTTGGCTTGTATATTCCAATGACGGGCTTCCTCAAAGTGCCCTAGGTCTTCGTGATCAAGCAAATTGGATACACACCCACTTAGTTTATTTTGTTGAGCTTTCATACACTTATAGCTTTAGTGCATCCATTGCATGGCAATCCCTACTCACTCACATTGATATCTATTGATGAGCATCTCCATAGCCCGTTGATACGCCTAGTTGATGTGAGACTATCTTCTCCCTTTTGTCTTCTCCACAACCACCATTCTATTCCACTTATAGTGCTATGTCCATGGCTCACGCTCATGTACTACGTGAAGGTTGAAAAAGTTTGAGAACATCAACAGTATTAAACAATTGCTTGGCTTGTCATCGGGGTTGTGCATGATTAAATACTTTGTGTGATGAAGATAGAGCATAACCATACTATATGATTTTGTAGGGATAACTTTCTTTGGCCATGTTATTTTGAGAAAACATGATTGCTTTGTTAGTATGCTTGAAGTATTATTATTTTTATGTCAACATTAAACTTTTGTCTTGAATCTTTCGGATCTGAACATTCATGCCACATTAAAGAAAATGACATTGATAAATATGTTAGGTAGCATTCCACATCAAAAATTCTGTTTTTATCATTTACCTACACGAGGACGAGCAGGAATTAAGCTTGGGGATGCTTGATACGTCTCCAACGTATCTATAATTTTTGATTGTTCCACGTTATTATATTATCTGTTTATGATGTTTAATGGGCTTTAATATGCTCTTTTATATTATTTTTTGGACTAACCTATTAACCGGAGGCCCAGTGCCAGTTTCTATTTTTTTTGACTATTTTAGAGTTTTGCAGAAAAGGAATACCAAACGGAGTCCAAACGGAATGAAACCTTCGTGATGATCTTTCTTCGACCTAAAGCAAACCAAAAGACTTGGAGTTGAAGTCAGAGATGCAACAAGGCGTCCACGAGGTAGGAGGGTGCACCCCAGGGGGTAGGGCACGCCCCCACCCTTGTGGGACCCTCGTGGCTCCACCGACCTAGTTCTTTCGCCTATATATACTCCCATACCCTAAAAATATGAGGGGAGCCATGGAACCACTTTTCCACCACCGCAACCTTTTGTACCCGTGATATCCCATCTTGGGGCCTTTTCCGGCGATCTGCTAGAGGGGGAATCGATCACGAAGGGCTTCTACATCAACACCATTGCCTCTCCGATGAAGCGTGAGTAGTTTACCACAGACCTTCGGGTCCTTATGAAGGAAATATGCCCTAGAGGCAATAATAAAGTTATTATTTATTTCCTTATAATCATGATAAATGTTTATTATTCATGCTAGAATTGTATTTTCCGGAAACATAATACATGTGTGAATACATAGACAAACAGAGTGTCACTAGTATGCCTCTACTTGACTAGCTCGTTAATCAAAGATGGTTATGTTTCCTAACCATGAACAATGAGTTGTTATTTGATTAACGAGGTCACATCATTAGTAGAATGATCTGATTGACATGACCCATTCCATTAGCTTAGCACCTGATCGTTTAGTATGTTGCTATTGCTTTCTTCATAACTTATACATGTTCCTATGACTATGAGATTATGCAACTCCCGTTTACCGGAGGAACACTTTGGGTACTACCAAACGTCACAACGTAAATGGGTGATTATAAAGGAGTACTACAGGTGTCTCCAATGGTCGATGTTGGGTTGGCGTATTTCGAGATTAGGATTTGTCACTCCGATTGTCGGAGAGGTATCTCTGGGCCCTCTCGGTAATACACATCACATAAGCCTTGCAAGCATTACAACTAATATGTTAGTTGTAAGATGATGTATTACGGAACGAGTAAAGAGACTTGCCGTTAACGAGATTGAACTAGGTATTGGATACCGACGATCGAATCTCGGGCAAGTAACATACCGATGACAAAGGGAACAACGTATGTTGTTATGCGGTCTGACCGATAAAGATCTTCGTAGAATATGTAGGAGCCAATATGGGCATCCAGGTCCCGCTATTGGTTATTGACCAGAGACATGTCTCGGTCATGTCTACATTGTTCTCGAACCCGTAGGGTCCGCACGCTTAAGGTTACGATGACAGTTATATTATGAGTTTATGCATTTTGATGTACCGAAGGTTGTTCGGAGTCCCGGATGTGATCACGGACATGACGAGGAGTCTCGAAATGGTCGAGACATAAAGATTGATATATTGGAAGCCTATGTTTGGACATCGGAAGTGTTCCGGGTGAAATCGGGATTTTACCGGGTTACCGGGAGGTTACCGGAACCCCCCGGGAATCACATGGGCCTTCATGGGCCTTAGTGGAAAGGAGAAAGGGGCAGCCCAAGGGGGCTGCGCGCCTCCCCCCTTCCCCTAGTCCTATTAGGACTAGGAGAGGTGGCCGGCCACCCCTCTCCCTCTTTCCCCCTTGGGAATCCTAGTTGGAATAGGATTGGAGGGGAGTCCTACTCCCGGTAGGAGTAGGACTCCTCCTGCGCCTCCTCCTCCTGGCCGGCGCACCCTCCCCCCCTTGGCTCCTTTATATACTGAGGCAGGGGCACCTCTAAACACACAAGTTGACACAAGTTGATCCACGTGATCGATTCCTTAGCCGTGTGCGGTGCCCCCTGCCACCATATTCCTCGATAATACTGTAGCGGAGTTTAGGCGAAGCCCTGCTGCTGTAGTTCATCAAGATCGTCACCACGCCGTCGTGCTGACGAAACTCTTCCCCGACACTTTGCTGGATCGGAGTCCGGGGATCGTCATCGAGCTGAACGTGTGCTCGAACTCGGAGGTGCCGTAGTTTCGGTGCTTGATCGGTTGGATCGTGAAGACGTACGACTACTTCCTCTACGTCGTGTCATTGCTTCCGCAGTCGGTCTGCGCTGGGTACGTAGACAACACTCTCCTCTCGTTGCTATGCATCACATGATCCTGTGTGCGCGTAGGAAAATTTTTGAAATTACTACGAAACCCAACACGACCCGCATCTCCATAACACTCGACCCAAAATAGGAAGAAGCGCTCATCCAGTTCCTCCGTGAGAACTGGGACATTTTTGCATGGAAGCCCGCTGACATGCCAGGTGTTCCCAGGGGACTGGCTGAGCATCGCCTAAGAGTCGACTCGTCTGCAAAACCAGTCAAAGAGCATCTTCGGCGGTCCGCCGTCCAGAAGAGAAAGGCCATCGGTGAAGAAGTGGCTCGACTGTTGGCGGCAGGATTTATCCGAGAGATATACCACTCCGAGTGGCTCGCTAATGTCGTCATGGTTCCTAAGAAGGACAAGTCGCTCCGAATGTGCATTGATTTCAAGCACATCAACCGGGCCTGCCCGAAAGATCACTTTCCTCTCCCTCGCATAGATCAAATTGTTGACTCGACCGCGGGATGCGAGAGGTTGTCTTTTTTAGATGCTTACTCCGGGTACCACCAGATCCGTCTGTACGGGCCCGATGAGGTAAAAACAGCTTTCATCACTCCATTCGGGTGCTTCTGCTATATCACCATGCCATTCGGCCTCAAGAATGCCGGAGCCACTTTTATGCGAATGATTCAGAAGTGTCTACTCACCCAAATCAGTCGGAATGTGGAAGCTTATATGGATGATATGAAGGAAATATGCCCTAGAGGCAATAATAAAGTTATTATTTATTTCCTTATAATCATGATAAATGTTTATTATTCATGCTAGAATTGTATTTTCCGGAAACATAATACATGTGTGAATACATAGACAAACAGAGTGTCACTAGTATGCCTCTACTTGACTAGCTCGTTAATCAAAGATGGTTATGTTTCCTAACCATGAACAATGAGTTGTTATTTGATTAACGAGGTCACATCATTAGTAGAATGATCTGATTGACATGACCCATTCCATTAGCTTAGCACCTGATCGTTTAGTATGTTGCTATTGCTTTCTTCATGACTTATACATGTTCCTACGACTATGAGATTATGCAACTCCCGTTTACCGGAGGAACACTTTGGGTACTACCAAACGTCACAACGTAAATGGGTGATTATAAAGGAGTACTACAGGTGTCTCCAATGGTCGATGTTGGGTTGGCGTATTTCGAGATTAGGATTTGTCACTCCGATTGTTGGAGAGGTATCTCTGGGCCCTCTCGGTAATACACATCACATAAGCCTTGCAAGCATTACAACTAATATGTTAGTTGTGAGATGATGTATTACGGAACGAGTAAAGAGACTTGCCGGTAACGAGATTGAACTAGGTATTGGATACCGACGATCAAATCTCGGGCAAGTAACATACCGATGACAAAGGGAACAACGTATGTCGTTATGCGGTCTGACCGATAAAGATCTTCGTAGAATATGTAGGAGCCAATATGGGCATCCAGGTCCCGCTATTGGTTATTGACCGGAAACGTGTCTTGGTCATGTCTACATTGTTCTCGAACCCGTAGGGTCCGCACGCTTAAGGTTTCGATGACAGTTATATTATGAGTTTATGAGTTTTGATGTACCGAAGGAGTTCGGAGTCCCGGATGAGATCGGGGACATGACGAGGAGTCTCGAAATGGTCGAGACGTAAAGATCGATATATTGAACGACTATATTCGGAGTTCGGAAAGGTTCCGAGTGATTCGGGTATTTTCCGGAGTACCGGGGGGTTACGGGAATACGGGGAAGAGTATTGGGCCTTGATGGGCTTTAGTGGGAAGAGGAGAAAAAGGCTGCGCCCCCCCTCCCCTCTAGTCCGAATTGGACTAGGGAAAAGGGGGCCGGCCACCTCTCCTTCTCCTCCTATTCCTTCTCCCTTCCTCCTCTCTTGGTGGACTCCTACTAGGACTTGGAGTCCTAGTAGGACTCCCTATCCTGGCCGCACCTTTGCCTTGGCCGGCCTCCTCCTCCTCCATCCTTTATATACAGGGGCAGGGGGCACCCCATAGACACAAGTTGATCCACGTGATCTATTCCTTAGCCGTGTGCGGTGCCCCCTGCCACCATATACCTCGATAATACTGTAGCGGAGTTTAGGCGAAGCCCTGCTGCTGTAGTTCATCAAGATCGTCACCACGCCGTCGTGCTGACGAAACTCTTCCCCGACACTTTGCTGGATCGGAGTCCGGGGATCGTCATCGGGCTGAACGTGTGCTCGAACTCGGAGGTGCCGTAGTTTCGGTGCTTGATCGGTTGGATCGTGAAGACGTACGACTACTTCCTCTACGTCGTGTCATTGCTTCCGCAGTCGGTCTGCGTTGGGTACGTAGACAACACTCTCCTCTCGTTGCTATGCATCACATGATCCTGTGTGCGCGTAGGAAAATTTTTGAAATTACTACGAAACCCAACAGTGGCATCCGAGCCTAGGTTAATGATGTTGATGTTATATGCACGAGTAGAACACAAGTGAGTTGTGGACGATACAAGTCATACTGCCTACCAGCATGTCATATTTTGGTTCAGCGGTATTGTTGGACGAGACGACCCGGACCAACCTTACGCGTACGCTTACGCGAGACCGGTTCCCTCGACGTGTTTTGCACAGAGATGGCTTGCGGGCGACTGCCTCTCCAACTTTAGTTGAACCAAGTATGGCTACGCCCGGTCCTTGCGAAGGTTAAAACGGAGTCTATTTGACAAACTATCGTTGTGGTTTTGATGCGTAGGTGAGATTGGTTCTTACTTAAGCCCGTAGCAGCCACGTAAAACATGCAACAACAAAGTAGAGGACGTCTAACTTGTTTTTGCAGGGCATGTTGTGATGTGATATGGTCAAGGCATGATGCTGAATTTTATTGTATGAGATGATCATGTTTTGTAACCGAGTTATCGGCAACTGGTAGGAGCCATATGGTTGTCGCTTTATTGTATGCAATGCAATCGCGATGTAATGCTTTACTTTATTACTAAACGGTAGTGATAGTCGTGGAAGCATAAGATTGGCGAGACGACAACGATGCTACGATGGAGATCAAGGTGTCGCGCCGGTGACGATGGTGATCATGACGGTGCTTCGGAGATGGAGATCACAAGCACAAGATGATGATGGCCATATCATATCACTTATATTGATTGCATGTGATGTTTATCTTTTTATGCATCTTATCTTGCTTTGATTGACGGTAGCATTATAAGATGATCTCTCACTAAATTATCAAGAAGTGTTCTCCCTGAGTATGCACCGTTGCAAAAGTTCTTCGTGCTGAGACACCACGTGATGATCGGGTGTGATAGGCTCTACGTTCAAATACAACGGGTGCAAAACAGTTGCGCACGCTGAATACTCAGGTTAAACTTGACGAGCCTAGCATATGCAGATATGGCCTCGGAACACGGAGACCGAAAGGTCGAGCGTGAATCATATAGTAGATATGATCAACATAATGATGTTCACCGATGAAACTACTCCATCTCACGTGATGATCGGACATGGTTTAGTTGATTTGGATCACGTGATCACTTAGAGGATTAGAGGGATGTCTATCTAAGTGGGAGTTCTTTAATAATATGATTAATTGAACTTAAAATTTATCATGAACTTAGTCCCTGATAGTATCTTGCTTGTTTATGTTGATTGTAGATAGATGGCTCGTGCTGTTGTTCCGTTAAATTTTAATGCGTTCCTTGAGAAAGCAAAGTTGAAAGATGATGGTAGCAATTACACGGACTGGGTCCGTAACTTGAGGATTATCCTCATTGCTGCACAGAATAATTACGTCCTGGAAGCACCGCTGGGTGCCAGGCCTGCTGCTGGAGCAACGCCAGATGTTATGAACGTCTGGCAGAGCAAAGCTGATGACTACTCGATAGTTCAGTGTGCCATGCTTTACGGCTTAGAATCGGGACTTCAACGACGTTTTGAACGTCATGGAGCATATGAGATGTTCCAGGAGTTGAAGTTAATATTTCAAGCAAATGCCCGGATTGAGAGATATGAAGTCTCCAATAAGTTCTATAGCTGCAAGATGGAAGAGAACAGTTCTGTCAGTGAGCATATACTCAAAATGTCTGGGTATAATAATCACTTGATTCAATTGGGAGTTAATCTTCCAGATGATTGCGTCATTGACAGAATTCTCCAATCACTGCCACCAAGCTACAAGAGCTTCGTGATGAACTATAATATGCAAGGGATGAACAAGACTATTCCCGAGCTCTTCACAATGCTAAAAGCTGCGGAGGTAGAAATCAAGAAGGAGCATCAAGTGTTGATGGTTAACAAGACCACTAGTTTCAAGAAAAAGGGCAAAGGGAAGAAAAAGGGGAACTTCAAAAAGAACGGCAAGCAAGTTGCTGCTCAAGAGAAGAAACCCAAGTCTAGACCTAAGCCTGAAACTGAGTGCTTCTACTGCAAGCAGACTGGTCACTGGAAGCGGAACTGCCCCAAGTATTTGGCGGATAAGAAGGATGGCAAGGTGAACAAAGGTATATGTGATATACATGTTATTGATGTGTACCTTACCAATGCTCGCAGTAGCACCTGGGTATTTGATACTGGTTCTGTTGCTAATATTTGCAACTCGAAACAGGGACTACAGAATAAGCGGGCACTGGCAAAGGACGAGGTGACGATGCGCGTGGGAAACGGTTCCAAAGTCGATGTGATCGCGGTCGGCACGCTACCTCTACATCTACCTTCGGGATTAATATTAGACCTAAATAATTGTTATTTGGTGCCAGCGTTGAGCATGAACATTATATCTGGATCTTGTTTAATGCGAGACGGTTATTCATTTAAATCAGAGAATAATGGTTGTTCTATTTATATGAGTAATATCTTTTATGGTCATGCACCCTTGAAGAGTGGTCTATTTTTATTGAATCTCGATATTAGTGATACACATATTCATAATGTTAAAGCCAAAAGATGCAGAGTTGATAATGATAGTGCAACTGATTTGTGGCACTGCCGTTTAGGTCATATCGGTGTAAAGCGCATGAAGAAACTCCATACTGATGGACTTTTGGAATCACTTGATTATGAATCACTTGGTACTTGCGAACCGTGCCTCATGGGCAAGATGACTAAAACACCGTTCTCCGGTACTATGGAGAGAGCAACAGATTTGTTGGAAATCATACATACCGATGTATGTGGTCCGATGAATATTGAGGCTCGTGGCGGATATCGTTATTTTCTCACCTTCACAGATGATTTGAGCAGATATGGATATATCTACTTAATGAAGCATAAGTCTGAAACATTTGAAAAGTTCAAAGAATTTCAGAGTGAAGTTGAAAATCATCGTAACAAGAAAATAAAGTTTCTACGATCTGATCGTGGAGGAGAATATTTGAGTTACGAGTTTGGTGTACATTTGAAAAACTGTGGAATAGTTTCGCAACTCACGCCCCCCGGAACACCACAGCGTAATGGTGTGTCCGAACGTCGTAATCGTACTTTACTAGATATGGTGCGATCTATGATGTCTCTTACAGATTTACCGCTATCATTTTGGGGATATGCTTTACAGACGGCCGCATTCACGTTAAATAGGGCACCATCAAAATCCGTTGAGACGACGCCTTATGAACTATGGTTTGGCAAGAAACCAAAGTTGTCGTTTCTTAAAGTTTGGGGCTGCGATGCTTATGTGAAAAAGCTTCAACCTGATAAGCTCGAACCCAAATCGGAGAAATGTGTATTCATAGGATACCCAAAGGAAACTGTTGGGTACACCTTCTATCACAGATCCGAAGGCAAAACATTTGTTGCTAAGAATGGATCATTTCTAGAGAAGGAGTTTCTCTCGAAAGAAGTGAGTGGGAGGAAAGTAGAACTTGACGAGGTAACTGTACCTGCTCCCTTACTGGAAAGTAGTTCATCACAGAAAACTGTTTCAGTGACACCTACACCAGTTAGTGAGGAAGCCAATGATAATGATCATGAAACTTCAGATCAAGATACTACTGAACTTCGTAGATCAACCAGAGTAAGATCCGCACCAGAGTGGTACGGTAATCCTGTTCTGGAGGTCACGCTACTAGATCATGATGAACCTACGAACTATGAAGAAGCGATGGTGAGCCCAGATTCCGCAAAGTGGCTAGAAGCCATGAAATCTGAGATGGGATCCATGTATGAGAACAAAGTATGGACTTTGGTTGACTTGCCCGATGATCGGCAAGCGATTGAGAATAAATGGATCTTTAAGAAGAAGACTGACGCTGATGGTAATGTTACTGTCTACAAAGCTCGACTTGTCGCAAAAGGTTTTCGGCAAGTTCAAGGAATTGACTACGATGAGACCTTCTCACCCGTAGCGATGCTTAAGTCCGTCCGAATCATGTTAGCAATTGCCGCATTTTATGATTATGAAATTTGGCAAATGGATGTCAAAACTGCATTCCTGAATGGATTCCTGGAAGAAGAGTTGTATATGATGCAACCAGAAGGTTTTGTCGATCCAAAGGGAGCTAACAAAGTGTGCAAGCTCCAGCGATCCATTTATGGACTGGTGCAAGCCTCTCGAAGTTGGAATAAACGTTTTGATAGTGTGATCAAAGCATTTGGTTTTATACAGATTTTTGGAGAAGCCTGTATTTACAAGAAAGTGAGTGGGAGCTCTGTAGCATTTCTGATATTATATGTGGATGACATATTACTGATTGGAAATGATATAGAATTTCTGGATAGCATAAAGGGATACTTGAATAAAAGTTTTTCAATGAAAGACCTCGGTGAAGCTGCTTACATATTAGGCATTAAGATCTATAGAGACAGATCAAGACGCTTAATTGGACTTTCACAAAGCACATACCTTGACAAAATTTTGAAGAAATTCAAAATGGATCAAGCAAAGAAAGGGTTCTTGCCTGTGTTACAAGGTGTGAAATTGAGTAAGACTCAATGCCCGACCACTGCAGAAGATAGAGAGAATATGAAAGATGTTCCCTATGCATCAGCTATAGGCTCTATCATGTATGCAATGCTGTGTACCAGACCTGATGTGTGCCTTGCTATAAGTTTAGCAGGGAGGTACCAAAGTAATCCAGGAATGGATCACTGGACAGCGGTCAAGAACATCCTGAAATACCTGAAAAGGACTAAGGATATGTTTCTCGTATATGGAAGTGACAAAGAGCTCATCGTAAAAGGTTACGTTGATGCAAGCTTTGACACTGATCCGGACGATTCAAAATCGCAAACCGGATACGTGTTTACATTAAACGGTGGAGCTGTCAGTTGGTGCAGTTCTAAACAAAGCGTCGTAGCGGGATCTACATGTGAAGCGGAATACATAGCTGCTTCGGAAGCAGCAAATGAAGGAGTCTGGATGAAGGAGTTCATATCCGATCTAGGTGTCATACCTAGTGCATCGGGTACAATGAAAATCTTTTGTGACAATACTGGTGCAATTGCCTTGGCAAAAGAATCCAGATTTCACAAAAGGACCAAACACATCAAGAGACGCTTCAACTCCATCCGGGATCTAGTCCAGGTGGGAGACATAGAGATTTGCAAGATACATACGGATCTGAATGTTGCAGACCCGTTGACTAAGCCTCTTCCACGAGCAAAACATGATCAGCACCAAAGCTCCATGGGTGTTAGATTCATTACAGTGTAATCTAGATTATTGACTCTAGTGCAAGTGGGAGACTGAAGGAAATATGCCCTAGAGGCAATAATAAAGTTATTATTTATTTCCTTATAATCATGATAAATGTTTATTATTCATGCTAGAATTGTATTTTCCGGAAACATAATACATGTGTGAATACATAGACAAACAGAGTGTCACTAGTATGCCTCTACTCGACTAGCTCGTTAATCAAAGATGGTTATGTTTCCTAACCATGAACAATGAGTTGTTATTTGATTAACGAGGTCACATCATTAGTAGAATGATCTGATTGACATGACCCATTCCATTAGCTTAGCACCTGATCGTTTAGTATGTTGCTATTGCTTTCTTCATAACTTATACATGTTCCTATGACTATGAGATTATGCAACTCCCGTTTACCGGAGGAACACTTTGGGTACTACCAAACGTCACAACGTAAATGGGTGATTATAAAGGAGTACTACAGGTGTCTCCAATGGTCGATGTTGGGTTGGCGTATTTCGAGATTAGGATTTGTCACTCCGATTGTCGGAGAGGTATCTCTGGGCCCTCTCGGTAATACACATCACATAAGCCTTGCAAGCATTACAACTAAAATGTTAGTTGTGAGATGATGTATTACGGAACGAGTAAAGAGACTTACCGGTAACGAGATTGAACTAGGTATTGGATACCGACGATCGAATCTCGGGCAAGTAACATACCGATGACAAAGGGAACAACGTATGTTGTTATGCGGTCTGACCGATAAAGATCTTCGTAGAATATGTAGGAGCCAATATGGGCATCCAGGTCCCGCTATTGGTTATTGACCAGAGACATGTCTCGGTCATGTCTACATTGTTCTCGAACCCGTAGGGTCCGCACGCTTAAGGTTACGATGACAGTTATATTATGAGTTTATGCATTTTGATGTACCGAAGGTTGTTCGGAGTCCCGGATGTGATCACGGACATGACGAGGAGTCTCGAAATGGTCGAGACATAAAGATTGATATATTGGAAGCCTATGTTTGGACATCGGAAGTGTTCTGGGTGAAATCGGGATTTTACCGGGTTACCGGGAGGTTACCGGAACCCCCCGGGAACCACATGGGCCTTCATGGGCCTTAGTGGAAAGGAGAAAGGGGCAGCCCAAGGGGGCTGCGCGCCTCCCCCCTTCCCCTAGTCCTATTAGGACTAGGAGAGGTGGCCGGCCACCCCTCTCCCTCTTTCCCCCTTGGGAATCCTAGTTGGAATAGGATTGGAGGGGAGTCCTACTCCCGGTAGGAGTAGGACTCCTCCTGCGCCTCCTCCTCCTGGCCGGCGCACCCTCCTCTCCTTGGCTCCTTTATATACTGAGGCAGGGGCACCTCTAAACACACAAGTTGACACAAGTTGATCCACGTGATCGATTCCTTAGCCGTGTGCGGTGCCCCCTGCCACCATATTCCTCGATAATACTGTAGCGGAGTTTAGGCGAAGCCCTGCTGCTGTAGTTCATCAAGATCGTCACCACGCCGTCGTGCTGACGAAACTCTTCCCTGAAACTTTGCTGGATCGGAGTCCGGTGATCGTCATCGAGCTGAACGTGTGCTCGAACTCGGAGGTGCCGTAGTTTCGGTGCTTGATCGGTTGGATCGTGAAGACGTACGACTACTTCCTCTACGTCGTGTCATTGCTTCCGCAGTCGGTCTGCGTTGGGTACGTAGACAACACTCTCCTCTCGTTGCTATGCATCACATGATCCTGTGTGCGCGTAGGAAAATTTTTGAAATTACTATGAAACCCAACACCTTAGTTATTAGCTAGATGGCTTCTTCTCTCTCTCTTTGATTCTCAATACAAAGCTCTCCTCGATTTTCTTGGAGATCTATTCCATGTAACACTCTTTTGCGGTGTGTTTGCCGAGATCCGATGAATTGTGGATTTATGAACAAGATTATCTATGAATATTATTTGGTTCTTCTCTAAATTCTTATATGCATGATTTGATATCTTTGCAAGTCTCTTCGAATTATCAGTTTAGTTTGGCCTACTAGATTGGTCTTTCTTGCCATGGGAGAAGTGCTTAGCTTTGGGTTCAATCTTGCGGTGTCCTTTCCCAGTGACAGTAGGGGCAGCAAGGCACGTATTGTATTGTTGCCATCGAGGATAAAAAGATGGGGTTTATATCATATTGCTTGAGTTTATCCCTCTACATCATGTCATCTTTCTTAATGCGTTACTCCGTTCTTATGAACTTAATACTCTAGATGCATGTTGGATAGCGGTTGATGTGTGGAGTAATAGTAGTAGATGCAGAATCATTTCCCTCTATTTGACACGAACATGATGCCTATGTTCATCATCATTGCCTTAGATGTCTTCATAATTATGCACTTTTCTATCAATTGCTCGGCAGTAATTTGTTCACCCACCGTAATACATACTATCTCGAGAGAAGCCACTAGTGAAACCTATGGCCCCCGGGTCTCTTTTCCATTATATTGCATCTCTTTTCCATATTATTGAATCTCCATTACTATTTTGCAATCTTTACTTTCCAATCTATATATCAAAAATACCAAAAATATTTACTTTATTATCTCTATTAGATTTCACTTTTGCGAGTAACCGTGAAGGGATTCACAACCCCTTTATCGCGTTGGTTGCAAGTTCTTGATTGTTTGTGCAGGTATTCGGTGACTTGTGCGTTGTCTCCTAATGGATTGATACCTTGGTTCTCAAAACCGAGGGAAATACTTACGCTACTTTGTTGTATCACCCTTTCCTCTTCAATGGAAAACCAACGCAAGCTCAAGAGGTAGTAATATGCACTATAGGGAAAACCGTATACACAGAAGCTTACCAGTAGCGATGGTAAAAACATGCGCTACTACTATGTACGAGTAGCGTGTTGCATACAAGATCGATACTACTAAGTGACTAGCAGTAGTGCATTCCACGCAAAAATCGCTACTACTATAACTGCCACACCGTTGCCGGCAGGCTAGGTATAGTAGTAGCGCTGGTAGATGGACAACGGTACTGCTATTGTCTTAGCAGTAGCGCTCTTCCTGTTAACGCGCTACTGCTATGCGGGACTTATCCCCAAATTTTCCTCCCCCGCCCCGACCATCTTCTCTTATTCCCCTCACTCCCCACTGCCTCGCTGCTCCACCACCGCCACATTACCGTCGTCACCACATCGCCGCCGCCCTCGGTATGCCCTCCTCCCTCCTCTCCCTCCTCCTCCCACCGCGCCCTCCTCCCTCCTCCTTCGGCCGCCCCCTCCTCCCTCCTTCTCCTCTGGCTGCCCCTCCCTCCTCCTCCGGTCGCCCCCTTCTCCCACCATTGTTCCT
>NC_041387.1:462357150-462396448 GCF_002162155.2 Triticum dicoccoides | reverse complement strand
CTCCCCCCACTACCCCCTGCTCTCTCCTCCCTCCCTCATCTCTCCTCACTCTGTTCTTTCATAGAGTAGAATCTTTTAGTAAATTAGTAAAAATTCAAACTAGCTAGGTTAACTAGGTTGGCTAGCTAGGTTAACTAGTTTAATTAGGTTAATTATCTAGGTTAGCTAGGTTAACTAACTAGGTTATTTATAGTAAGTGCTTAATACAACTAGTTTATTTATAGCAAGTGCTTAATAGAACTAGTTTATTTATAGTAAGTGGTTAATGGAATTAGTTTTATTTATAGTAAGTGCTTAATAGAATTAGTTTATGTATAGTAAGTGCTTAATAGAGTTAGTTTATTTATAGTAAGTGGTTAATATATTTTGTTTATGCAGAAATCAAGTTTGCCCATGACTCATCCCCGCAGTTGTCCCCATCATCGACCCCTTAAGACCTCTAGGTGAGAATAGCAAAATGATAATGTGTTGTAAATGTCGATGATGAAAATGCTAGTGCTATATAGTTGCCATGTCATTGATGGCGATGATGGTGCATTCTGAATATAGAGGATGTCTTGGTGTTCTTGTTTGCAATGTGCCTCCGAGTGGGCTATGTTTTGCTGGAATGTTGATTCATTTCCGTCCCGGCAAATTTTAGGCGCTCGATATGTCTTGTCTTTAGCAAAGGTCATGCCGAAATTTTTCATGAATTTTATCATGACTTGTGCTACAATATAGGGCATATCGAGTGCTTGTGATTTTCTAGAACGGGAATTCAGTGATATTTCGGTAAAACATAGGGCATTTTTCTATGTCATTGCTTGATATATGGAATGGGTTGACTTTAGGTCTGTTTCAGCTCCTTGTGTGTCTTTCAGTGAGGGAGAGTGGTCCACCATATATATATTTTAGGGAGGAAGAATGCCGATTTTTGTCGTGGGGGTCGCTTCTTCTTGATAACCCACAAGTATAGGGGATCAGTTGTAGCCTCTTTAGATAAGTAAGAGTGTCGAACCCAACGAGGAGCTAAAGGTAGAACAAATATTCCCTCAAGTTCTATCAATCACTGATAAAACTCTACGCACGCTTAACGTTCGCTTTACCTAGAACAAGTATGAAACTAGAAGTACTTTGTAGGTGTGATAGGATAGGTGTCAGCGTTCTGGGAACGGGGGTCCCCAGACTTGCCTACCTGCGGCCTGGCATGGCTCAAGCAGTGGCCCAGTATGGCCCGTCTACATCAACCCAAGCTCAAGACCCTCGTGAGGGGCCAAGCCTTGCGGGGCGGATGACGCAAGGCTTCCTCAGGGGCGGCCTCACCAGGCAAGCTCGCGAGGAGGCGGAGAGATCAAGGCAAGGAGTACCTCGCGAGGTGCTCGTGACGCAAGCCATGACGATCGAGACCAGGTGGGCGCTAGCCAGCGCAGTGTCCTCGTTTCCTCTTTGGTGCAAAGGGGGCAAGCGCAGGCGCGGAGTACCGAGGCATCAAGCAAAGGTTTCCCTATCGGTGCAATGATACCAAGACCAGAAGAGCAGCAGGACGGAGGTCACCATGGAGCCCAAGACGGCGTCATCGCTAGTGCCTTTGGCAGTCGAAGACCAACTTTAGTCAGGATAGCTTGTACTAGTTGTCCCCCTTCAAAATGGTCGTTGTTGGCTCCCTTCCCGCTCAATATTTGGGAAGAGGACCAGGGCCCCTATAAATAGAGATAGCCACCACCGTAGAAAGGGGAGATCAGATCCAGAGCTGATTGAATCCATCCGAGTAGAACACCGCACTAGCTCAAGAACACCCCTCGCGAGGCTGTTCTTCCTCTGTACTGCTCATCATTAGCCCCAGAGGCAATCCACCATACCACACACACTGGATTAGGGTATTACACCACAACGGTGGCCCGGACTAGTATAAACCTTGTGTCCCTCGTGTTGTTCATCGTGTAGCTTAGATTCACGGCAAGGTTTTGGGGTGTGGGTCGGTAAGGAGAAGATCTTTGTGCGCACCCCAGAGTTCGAACCTTAAGGGTTTTGACGGAACCCTATATCCGACATTTGGCACGCTAGGTAGGGGTGCGCCAGAATCTTCTTTTCGTTGTTCTGCGTTCCATCGTTTCATCGCATCCATGGCGGACGCTCGCCAGGCTCACACCGAGCGTCTGGCTGTTCTGGCCGCCTGCGTCGCCCAGACGACTCCCATCAGTGGGCCTCCTCGTCGTTCTCCACCGTCTGCTGCCAATGCCGCCACCGGCCCGACGGGGAACGAGTAGCAAGCATCATCGCTGCATCCCTCAGTATGGCGGGAAGGCCGCACCGCCCCTCCGCCGCTAACTCCAGCTGGTTCATCGTCTCACGCTCGTCGCGCTCCCACGAACACGGAGGCCATGTTGCTCCTGGCACGTGAGCTCCTGCACTACCGTCCCATCGATGACCTCTACGAGGAGTCGCTCACTCGCATCACTGAGCTCGTCAGTGTCGCAGGGGGCTCTCCTGCGTTTTCCCTCTCGCTGCCTCGCCCCCCGTCCTGCATGGGTGATGCAGCTCAGGAGGCGCCTCCGCCACCTCCTCCCCAAGAAGGTGCCCTAGCCCCAAGGCGCGCGGCTCCTGGACGAGACCCACCGCGTCTGGTGCCCGCGCGACAAGAAAGGAGCTGCCAAGAAATCCCTCGGCCCCAAGAAGGCGCTCACGTGCTCCCTGCTCCAGCATGTTAGGACCGCATCCCTGCGCCAGCATGTCGAGACCCCGTGCTGCCCCTGGCGGCGGCGCATGGGAATCTCCAAGAGTAGGCCCCGCGTCTGCAAAGGACTCCGGTGGCCACCGCAGGCTGCCGCGCCTTCACCACCGAGCTACACAGCGTCGCCTGGCCAGGCAAGTTCAAGCTAGATCTTCCCCCTCGCTACAATGGCACTGCCGACCCCGCGGAGTTCCTGCAGCTCTACGAGCTGGGCATCGAGACGGCCAGCAGAGACAAAAAGGTCATGGCGAACTAGTTTCCTATGGAGCTCAAGGATGGTGCCCGCACTTGGCTCCTGAAACTGCCTCCCGGCTCGATCTCCTCTTGGGACGAGATGCGCAGCCGCTTAATCGCCAACTTCCAGGGCACTCGCGACCGTCCTCCAGTCATGGGTGACCTGCGCCGTATCAAGCAGCAGCCGGGAGATACCTTGTAGAAGTACATCCTGCGCTTCAACAACGCACGCCTCAAGATTCCCAAGGTGACCGAGGAGGCCATCATCTCAGCTTTCTCTGATGGCGTCTGCGACATCAAGATGAAGGAGGAGCTCGCCATCCACGAGGACATGTGCACATCTCTGGAGCTGTTCAACCTGGTGACCAAGTGCGCAAGAGCTAAGGAGGGGTGCCTCTCCCTCCTCGAGCTTCCAGCTGCTGACCCAGAAGAGAAGAAAGCCAAGGCCAAGGACGTGAAGTGCAAGGGAGCAGCCGTGCTCGCAGCAGAACCAGACACGAAGCATGACAGGGACCAGCCGGAGTCGTCCGAGGGCAACCGATTCTGCGCCTACCACAACCTCTACACCCACACACCAACGAATGCCAGGAGCTCAGAGCCATTCGAGAAGGACGCATCGGTCGACGTCGCGAGTGCAACGACCGGGGCTACGGCCGAGGAGGAGCAAGAGGTGGAGGACGATGGGACGTCCAAGGCCCTCGCCAGGAGTGGCGTGACCGACCTCGTGAGGATCGCTGGCAGGAGCAGCCTCGCGAGGGGGCTTGGAGGGATCAGCCTCACGAGGATCGCCCGCAGGGCAACACAGACCTTCCTCCTCTGCCACCACCGCCAAGAAGGAATGACGACCACCACCAGGACGAGGGGGCTGGGGGCTTCCAGGAGCCACGCGCTATCGCTTGCATCTTGGGCGGCGCCCAGGCCCCAGCCTCTCAGCGCATCTTCAAGCAGTTTGCTCGCGAGGTGAACGCAGTCCTCCCCAAGCCCGAGGCCACGCGCCCCCTCAGGTGGTCCACGTGTGCCATCATGTTCAGCTCAACGGATCATCTCAAGTGTGCGGCTACAGCTGGCGTCCTCCCAATGCTTTGTTCCCCAGTCATCAGCAATATGCAAGTTACTAGGACCCTCATCGATGGCGGCGCAGGACTCAACATTCTGTCCGTCGAGACGTTCAACAACCTCCAAGTGCCTTATGATCAACTTCAGCCAACCAAGCCTTTCTCAGGAGTCACTGATGGCTCCACCACTCCGATAGGGCAGGTTCGCCTCCCTGTCACTTTCGGACAGCGCAATAACTACCGTACCAAGCTCATCGACTTCGACGTTGCCCACATTCGCCTGCCATACAATGCCATCCTTGGGTATCCAACCCTGGCCAAGTTCATGGCGGTAACTTACCATGGTTACAATGTCCTCAAGATGCCGGGAAGCGGCGGAATCATCACAGTCCCCTGCGAAGAGAAGGATGCGGTGTGCTCTCTCGAGCGTGCCTTCCAAGCTGCATCAGTTGAGGACCGAGACAGCAAGAGTGGGAACCCTCCCGAGGCTCAGGGCTTCGGTGGCTCGTGAGGATCGGCCTCTTCATTGTGCATCGTCAGCTACTTCAGCACCCGCTCTACAATGGTATCAGGTGACATCTTTCGAGTTCATTTCAGCTGGGAGTGCCCTCAGGGCTGCATTATTCCCAGGTCGCGTGGGCCTGTCCCTGCGGCGTGTATCCCTTTTGCTTATGTCTTTAGTTTACCTTGCTGGGGGTGCCCCTCAGGCTGCATCATCCCCAAGCCGCTCGGGCCTGACCCAGTGGCATGTATCCTTCCTGCATTTGTCTAAGATGATTTGCCTTTTATGCTTAACCTGCCCGTGATAATCTCCTGCTCGATTGACACCTAACTTTGGAGCCGCTCGCACTGGCACGGCGCTTGTGCATGGGTCCGTCCCTGCAACATCGACAGATCTGAGTGGTCAAGCTCTGGCCCGCGGCAGCCCCACAAGCGTCACCTCACCAGGCCCTCAGTGCCCTCACCACTCTCTCGGAGCAACCAATGGCTGGCCGACAATCGTAATGGCAACCCTTGCTTTTCTCGTGTGGGTTTACAGGGACTACATGAGGCCTAAAACGGAGGAATCGCAAGCTCTCTCCTTCTCTTACTCGTGCGATCCGCTTGCGTGTTAAAAGGGGGACGCCTGAGCATCACGACTCAGGAGCTCTTACTGGCTCTCCAGCCCTCACCCTCTGGCCTTGCCCACGGCATCGCGACCTGGCATACCAGCGGCGGATGAGCTCGCTCGAGTGTCGGGACCTGAGGACGTAGAGCACGAAGGAGAGTACGGGGAAGGGAGGGGAAGCTCACAAAGGCCTAGCCCAGCTACATCCCAGCTGTAGGCATGCAAGTCCGGTGCCTCGCGAAGGATCTACCCCGTGCTTTCCAGATAAGTCTCGCCCCTGGAATAGCTAATTGACGCGACACAAAACCCCCACTTAATGCGGCTCTGTGACAGCAACGCTGCCTTCCTTTCTCGCCTTTTGGCGGCTGCTTGAGCGCTAAAGGGGACCTCCTGAGCATCGCGCCTCAGGGGCTCTTACTGGACCTCGGGCCGCTCACCTCTTGACCTTGACCACGGCATCACGACCTGGCATACCAACGACAACTAAAGCCTGCCTGGGGACCGGGACCTGTCAGCGTAGAGCACCAAGTCGTCGAGAGGTTAGAAAAGGGGAACCAAGCCGGAACAGGACAAGCATTTGCACCACTTCATAATCATGATAATATCAACAGAAGACATTCCGGACACTTTACATGCCCCTGCACGGTACTTTCTCAATTCTCAGGGAACAAAAGGTGCGAATCCTAAGGAGCCCTAACTAAATGCGCCCTCGTGGCCGACGCCATCATCAACAGTGGGCCATGGGAGGCCGGCGCCAATGCCATCCAGATCAGCCGCGCCGGCGGCCTGATGCAGCTGCCGTGCTCCGAGCACGATGCAAGTTCGGGGGCACGTAGGTGTCATCGCTCATCTCCGGAATCACGAGGAGCTCGGGAGAGTCGCTGGACTCCCAAGCATCTCCACTGCTGCCAGAGGAGCCGTTGGGGAAGCGGGTGGTAGGCCTAGCCCTTGCCACATTGATGTCCTGGTTGCCTCCTCTGGGGCAGCACTCCATCCGGCGGCCTTCTGCATCGAAAACCTTGAAGAGCATCAAGGAGGCACCATCATATTCGAAATGAATCACGAGGGTGCCCCCTGTTCGTCAGACCCGGGCGATCTCACCCCAGCCCCGAGTCATGTAGACCTTGCCCGGAGCGACGACTTCGACCTCTGCTTCGGTCGCCGGGGTACCGCAGTCGGCATGCTGCAGCCAAAGCTCAAGAGGCCCCCTCGGTGGCATATCGAAGGCGAAGAAGGGAGGAAAGCGGATTCAGGTGCCCGGAGGCATCGTGACGTGAAGCACGAGCTCGCGGGAGGAGTCCACGACGTGGACCCCAGGAGCAACGGCACGCACCGCCATGGCTCGTCAGCATCGCCAACGGCACGGACGGCGTCGCTCGATGTCTCCTTCTCCAGGGCCCTCAGCCCAGGCGTACAAGGGTAGCGGAAACCCAGGAGGTGGCCGCTCGTACCAAGGCCTCGACATCTCTGGCCTCACAACCTCATCACGACGGCCGGGGACCGGCCGTTTCTTTGGCGGGAGCGGGTCGGGCCCCTCCCGGGGGGCCTTTCCTTTCTCTTCAGCTGAGAGCCGGCGGATTGGCGCCATTGGAGGCAAGATGGAGGAGGAGCAAGGAAGAAGGAGCGAGCGAAGCAAGAAGAGATGGACAACGGGGGCTCACGCCTCTCCGTACTTATAGTCCAGGGGAGGCCAACCGTCGGCCTCCACAATTGCAGGTAATCATGACTCTTTTTGCACGCAGCAGAGACTCGTCAAATCGGGCAGTTGCCGAGGCAGCGTGGGGGAGCGGAGACGCCCACGTCCAATCAACCACCATGCGGCGACCAAAGCCGCAGGCTGTTGGGGCCCGCAAATCTCCGCACTTGCCCTTTGGCTTCGCTGCTAAGCCAAGTCCGAGCGCGCCTTGGGCCCGAGGGCTACTGTCAGCATTCTGGGAACGGGGGTCCCCAGACTTGCCTGCCTGCGGCCTGCGGTGTGGCTCAAGCAGTGGCCCAGTACGACTCGTCTACATCAACCCAAGCTCAAGACCCTCGCGAGGGGCCAAGCCTCATGGGGCGGATGACGCAAGGCTTCCTCAGGGGCGGCCTCACCAAGCAGGCTTGCGAGGAGGCGGAGAGATCAAGGCAAGGAGTACCTCACGAGGTGCTCGTGACGCAAGCCATGACGATCGAGACCAGGCGGGCGCCAGCCAGCGTAGTGTCCTCGTTTCCTCTTTGGTGCAAAGGGGGCAAGCGCAGGCGCGGAGTACCGAGGCATCAAGCAAAGGTTTCCCTATCGGTGCAACGAGACCAAGACCAGTAGAGCGGCAGGACGGAGGTCATCGTGCAGCCCAAGACAGCGTCATCGCCAGTGCCTTTGGCAGTCGAAGACCAACTTTAGTCAGGATAGCTTGTACTAGTTGTCCCCCTTCAAAATGGCCGTTGTTGGCTCCTTTCCCTCTCAATATTTGGGAAGAGGACCAGGGCCCCTATAAATAGAGATAGCCACCACTGTAGAAAGGGGAGATCAGATCCAGAGCTGATCGAATCCATCCGAGTAGAACACCGCACCAGCTCAAGAACACCCCTCGCGAGGCTGTTCTTCCTCTGTACTGCTCATCATCAGCCCCAGAGGCAATCCACCATACCACACACACTGGATTAGGTTATTACACCACAACGGTGGCCCGAACCAGTATAAACCTTGTGTCCCTCGTGTTGTTCATCGTGTAGCTTAGATTCGCGGCGAGGTTTTGGGGCGTGGATCGGTAGGGAGAAGATCTTCATGCGCACCCCAGAGTTCGAACCTTAAGGGTTTTGCCGGAACCCTATATCCGACAATAGGTTTGCAAGATAATAAAGAGCACGTAAATAAAAAGTGGGGGTTGTTTAGATGAAGACACAATTAAGTTAGTTTTAGTAGAGAGCTTTTTGTCACAAGAAAGTTATTTGTCCCTAGGCAATCGATAACTAGACCGGTAATCATTATTGCAATTTCATATGAGGGAGAGGCATAAGCTAACATACTTTCTCGTCTTGGATCATATGCACTTATGATTGGAACTCTAGTAAGAATCCGCAACTACTAAATATCATTAAGGTAAAACCCAACCATAACATTAAAGTATCAAGTCGTCTTTATTCCCATACGCGAACAACATACTTACTCGGGTCTGTGCTTCTGTCACTCACGCCACCCACCATAAGTAAATCATGAACATATTGCAAACCCTATAGCGGGGATCCCTCACGTTGCGCCACACACAGAGCACCATAAGACAGCACTAATAATAAAACATGCAACTCAAACCAATCACGATCATCAATTAACCCATAGGACAAAACCGATCTACTCAAACATCATAGGATAGCCATACATCATTGGGAAATAATATATAACGTTGAGCACCATGTTCAAGTAGAGATTACAGCGGGGAGAAGAGGTGTTACACCGCTGCATAGAGGGGGAGAGAGTTGGTGATGACGATGGTGAAGTTGTTGGTGTAGATCGTCGGCATGGTGATGGCCCCGGCGGCGTTCCGACGCCATCGAGAGAGAGGGGGAGAGAGCCCTCCTTATTCTTCTTCTTCTTCCTTGACCTTCCCCCTAGATGGGAGAAGGGTTTCCCCTCTAGTCCATGGACTCCATGGCGGCGGAGGGGTGGGATCCCCTCCAAGATTGGATCTCTCTCTCTCTGTTTCTGTGCTCCCAGATTCTGCCCTTTCATCGTTTCTTAAATTCCAGGAGATCCGTAACTCCGATTAGGCTGAAATTTGGACATGATTTTTATTCGGATATTGGCTTCCTTGTGGTGAAAGAAGGGCACCAACCGCCTTATGGAGTGGCCACGAGGGCCCAGGGTGCGCCCTACCCCTGGGGCGCCCCCCTGCCTCGTGGACTCCTCGGGCACCGTCTCGTGTTGATTCTTTTTCCCAAAAATGACATATATTCCAAAAAAGTCTCTCTAAGTTTTTATCGCGTTTGGACTCTGTTTGATATGGATTTTCTACGAAACAAAAAACATGCAACAAACAGGAACTGGCACTGGGCACTGGATCAATATGTTTGTCCCAAAAAATAGTATAAAAAGTTGCCAAAAGTATGTAAAAGTTGTAGAATATTGGCATGGAACAATCAAAAATTACAGATACGATGAAGATGTATCACTTCTCCTTCTTCTATTTGTGCTAGACCTTTGTTACGCACTAGGGGAAGAAAGAGTAGCGACCATCATCGATGGTCGAAATGGTGAGGGAGTGTCCACCATATATGAGAGAATAAGAATGACGACTGTTGTCGTGGGGGTCGCTTCTCTTTCTTTTCCTTGTGCTAGATATTTGTAATGCACTAGGGAAACGAAGAGTAGCGACCATCACTGACCGTTGCAATATCAGAGAGGGAGTGCCCACCATATACATGAGATGAGAGTTTAGGAAGGAAGACTCGACAGACCTAATGTCAACTCGTTGCATATTGAGTAATAGTGATATGTGTGTTGAGTTTCCTGGTAGTTGCCTTTGGTCGATTTTTAATTAATGTTTCAACTATGAACATAGGAAATATCTAACGACGAAAAGGAATTCGGCATGTGCGAATACTGCAAAGACAAGTGCGGCCTGTACGGCAGGCCTCACCTAGTTGGTGGTAGGCTCTTCAGCATCAAGATGGATGACACCTTCGAAGTACATACAGTAAGTCACAACGACAAGTCGTTTTTCGTAATTAAGCATGACTTCTGCTTCTTTTGCTTCAAATTATAATTTAATTTTTTTATTATTCTACTAGCGTATCCCCTGCCATGCAAGAATATATGTCTTGGATAAGGTTGGCTTCAGTAGTATGGAAACTATGGAGGTAAAAAGAGTTAACTTGAGGACCAAGCATGGTTATAGTTTTGCCGCAAAATTATACAATACATACACCTACACCCATTTTGAATGCACACAATGGAGAACACTATGCAAGGTTATGCATTTGAGCCTAATATGATTATCACCTTTGATATTCATCTGGAAGATGATATTGAAGATAATATCGACATCTGGGTCGATGTGGAGACGCCTCCAGTTCTACCATCATGTGAGTGTCTCCACCATATTTTTGTCTTGGATATTGTTTATTCAATAATAGTTGACAACTAATTTCTATTGACAGCTTATTTCCATTCAATAAAACATGTACAACGCTTGGTAGACATGACCTACTATTGCCCCGGGGCTGAACTAAACTGCAAGGAGATAAGTCATTATGTTTCATGGCTTGAGGATCTTCATACTGTCAAGACAAATTATTTTCCTAAACTTGAAAGTCTTAGTACTCAAAACGTGCGACCAATAGTGTTCGTACTAAACTACGGTCACATCTATTTAGGGAAGATGGTAAGATTTTACTATTTGTCCTTAGTGCATCTTTTGCATACATTATTTTTTAAGCTAAACTTCATTGCTAAGTATGTCACTACGATGTTCTTCAACAGGGACTCCCGATGATAGTTGTGCCTCAGTGGATCGAGGCTAAAGGTCGCATGTCCATGGTTAGCATACGGCCAAGACATCCTACATTACACATGAGTGCATTCAGGATTCTAGAAGCGAGCAAGTCTTAATAGTCAAAGATTGGAACAGAATTGTGAAGGATCGCAGAGAAGTACTAGAGGGAAGCAATCAGAAGTGCAGCCCACAATTAGGAGACATGTTCATCTGCATGCTTCAACATGATGAATCAAGAGCACTCCACATGTTATATGCTATTTTACCTGAGAGAGAGCAGTACGAGTGATTAGCTAGCTAGAATGAGTGTTGGTGGTGATGACTATGATGATCATTATTAGCTAGTGTTGGTGGTTATTAGCCATGACTATGATGATTAAATAGTGTTTGTGGTAATAACTGTGATGATTATTAGCTAGTGTTGTTGGTGATGATATGATGCAAGAGTTTTTATATTAGTATGATGATGATGATGATGATGATGATGATGATAATGATAATGATGATGATGATGATGATGATGATGATGATGATGATGATGATGATGATGATGATGATTACGTTATTATATCATTGGGTGAACAAACCGCGGATAAGTTCTCAGTGGATGGATCCTAAGGGATCAAGTCACGGATTATCGTGATAACCTATGACTTGGTCACTTAGGATCCATCCATTCGAAACTAATCCGTGGTTCTTTCACCTAGTGATTTAATAACTCATTATAATGTAAAAACAATCTCTAAATTGCTACTATACGAAAACTTGTATAAAGGTGTATGAATACGACCTAAAATTAAAAAGAAATAGAATACCGAATAATAGTAGTAGCGCAGGCAGAGAGAAGAGCTACTAGTAATTACCAGTAGCGGTTGTTGGCGCACGCGCTACTACTAAGTAGATATAGCAGTAGCGCGTGCCAACAAGCGCTACTGCTAACCTTTAGCTATAGCATCGTATCAGTAGCGCGGTTACTCGCGCTACTAATAGGCCAAAAACCCACGCTACTGCTAGGCTTTTCCCTAGTAGTGATGCTTTACTTTATCGCTAAGCGGTAGCAATGGTAGTAGAAGCATGGTTGGCATGACAACCCCGATGGCGACACGATGATGGAGATCATGATGATGGACATCATGGTGTCATGCCGGTAACGATGGAGATCATGCCGATGCTTTGGGGATCGAGATCAAAAGCACAAGCTGATGGCCATATCATGTCACTTATGATTTGCATGTGATGTTAATCCTTTTATGCATCTTATTTTGCTTAGGATGACGGTAGCATTATAAGGTGATCCCTCACTAAAATTTCAAGATAAAATTGTGTTCTCCCCAAGTGTGCACCATTGCAAAAGCTTGTCATTTCGAAGCACCACGTGATGATCAGGTGTGATAGACTCTATGTCGGTGTCAAAACCGGCAGATCTCGGGTAGGGGTTCCCGAACCGTGCGTCTAGGCGGATGGTAACAGGAGACAAGGGACACGATGTTTTTACCCAGGTTCGGGCCCTCTCGGTGGAGGTAAAACCCTACTCCTGCTTGATTAATATTGATGATATGGGTAGTACAAGAATAGATCTACCACGAGATCAGAGAGGCTAAACCCTAGAAGCTAGCCTATGGTATGATTGTTGTTCGTCCTATGGACTAAAACCCTCCAGTTTATATAGACACCGGAGAGGGTTAGGGTTACACAGAGTCGGTTACAATGGTAGGAAATCTATATATCCGTATCGCCAAGCCTGCCTTCCACACCAAGGAAAGTCCCATCCAGACACGGGACGAAGTCTTCAATCTTGTATCTTCATAGTCTAGGAGTCCGGCCAACGGTGATAGTTCGGCTATCCAGACACCCCCTAATCCGGGACTCCCTCAGTAGCCCCCGAACTAGGCTTCAATGATGATGAGTCCGGCGCGTAGATTGTCTTCGACATTGCGAGGCAGGTTCTTCTCCAAATTCCATATACTTGTCGAATAGTGTCCGGCTTCTGATAAATGCTGCGCTCCATTGGCTTCCACGCCCAATAATGGCCATCTTCCACGTGGCAAACGAATGCGAAAAGCCAGGATATTTTTACACTTTCCCCCCTAGCTGCGCAAATGAGCTGCCTATAAGAAGAGACGAGGATCTAGATCCGAATCACACCATCCCCTTCTCGCAAGCTTTCATCAGAGCTCCTCTGACAAAAAATCCATTCTACCATGGACAGTCGACGCGACTCCTCCTCTCGCGCTCCCAGCCCCAAGCCTGGGGATTGGGAGAGATGCTCAGTCCTGCATAGCAAGCTAGTGACGCTCCAAACCAAGGGATTTCTTCCCCCGGCCTTCATGGTTCCGATTCGAGCCGGACTTGCCACCTACAAGGGTGGAAAACAAGCGGAGAGCGTCCCCGATCCTTCCAAAGGAGAGCGGGTATGCTTTGTCTCTTATCTGATAAGAGGACTCGGATTTCCAATACATCCATTTCTCCGGGGGCTCCTGGAGTTCTATGGCCTCCAGCTACACCACCTTACGCCTGCCTCCATTCTGCACATCGCGGGCTTCGTAGCCCTTTGCGAACTGTTTTTGGGTGTCGAGGCTCATTTTGCGTTGTGGAAGAGATTATTCTGCCTCGTGCCCCGTTCTCATGATGGGTCAATATATCAAGTGGGCGGAGCTGAGCTATGGCGCATCGCCGGGACCGGATATCTATCCGGAACCCCGAAGAAGGCGTCCGAAGACTGGCCTTCGGAATGGTTTTATATAGAAGACGCCCCGCTACCGGATCCCGCTCGGACCGGCCTCCCAGAGTTCAGTAATGCTCCCTTGAAGAAACACCTAAGTTGGCGTCCACGGAGCCTCCAGAGGAACAGCGACAAGGACGTCCTTTACTTGATGAGCCGAATAAGGTTGCTGGCTCATTCCGGACTGACCATGATCAGTGTCATGGCCACATGCATTATGCGGGGGGTGCAGCCACTCCAGTATAGGGGCCACCCTATGTGGGATTTCAACGGGGAGGATGATGCCACCCATCACGGCCGTAAGGGGCCGGGATCGGTCGCCGATCTGGTGAAGATTTTGTCCGTGCTGTACAAGGGGGAAGAGGAGGATTTTCTCTGCGTCAGTCCATTGAACGGATTTTCTATGAACAATCCTCGAAGCTGGGTAAGCGAACATCCCCTTTTCCGCACATCCGATCCGTACTCCCACGGTTATATATTTCATTTTGTGAGTTCGACGCAGGAACTGCGTCATGCCGTAAAAGACATAAACAGCCCACCTCCGCAACCCGAGGATCCGGAACGGTTCCTCGATCTGGCCTCTCAAGAGGATCCGGACATATCGGTGGAGCTGATTGATGGGGTATTTCAACAACTAAGCATCGATAATGCATTGGTTGCCATTACGGCCGACTACCCCGAAATACTTCCAGCCTCACAGGTAACTGAGACCAAAGCCCCAGTACCTTGCTAATTACCCATCCATGCTTTATTTTTTATCACCGTATATCAATGGTGTTTCGTAGGGGGTGCCTTCAAGGAGGGAGGCCGAGCCCGCGGCGGCTAGCCAACAAGAGGTAGCACGACCAAGCAGGCTGAAAAGAAGTGCGGTCCGGACTGAAACACCGCCGCAACGGTAATGCGTGTCACCATATTCCCAGGATTGACTCCAGGAAGGTATATTAACGCTGGTGCTCCTTTTAGGAAAAAGAGCGCTCGCCGGACTGTATCCGGAGAGATGGCCAATCGAGCCTCCGCCAGCCAGGCTCCAACGCCGGGTCCGGAAGCGGAGGTAAACACGAGGCGTGCGTCGGATGTTCCTCCGGCAGAGGATGCCGACTGATTGTCCGTCACCAACTCCGAGGTGGAGAGTGCCATGAATCACAGGCGCCGCTGGACAATTCTTCGTGACGCATGTTTCTCCCAAGAAGCATTGAACGCCTTCAATTCGGGAGACGCGCACCTCCGTGCTGCTCAAGATGGTCTAGCCAGAGCCACGGAGCAGTATGTAAAGGACATACGGGTGAGGAAATTTGGCAGTTTATATATGCCAGTAGCCCCGAGACTTAAAATTAGTTAGGAGAACTGATTTAAGGATTATTTGTTATGCAGGATCTTAAGGAAAAGAATACCCGACTGTCTCAGGAGCTTGAAGAGTGCAAGGCCCAGCTTGAGGCCGCACTAGCCGCCCCAGGGGGAGCCACAGAGACCCCCTCTGGTAATATATACTTCGAAAGATAAGTAGTTTGTGAAGTGCGGCGTGTGTATAAGTCTGACAATAATATTGCAGATGGCGCCGGACTAGATCCGAACAAGCAACATCTCAAGCGCCAGTTAAAGGCCGGCGAGAATGTGCTTACAAGGGTGAGGCAAGAGAAAAATAGTCTCCAAGATGCCAACACCAAGCTGGGTGAGTAACTAAAGGATGTTCGAGCCCAGCTGTCTGACTCCATTAAGGAGAATCGGCGGCTTCGTCGCGGCATTTATAGTAAGTGCTTGAGCGAGATTTTTTGAAAAGAAGAGTTCGGCGAGGAAGTCGACTAACAGAAAGATGTCTGTAGGTATGCTCACAGGTTGTCCTGCAGAGGAAATGCCCGGTTCAATGGGTGACCTACTTCCCGAGCTGCTGCAACTGCACGAACGAGTTTGGCAGGTGATGAGAGACGTCGCCCAGGCCTTGTGGCCATCCATCTCCCTGCCTGAAGGCCTTGGAGAGATTGCAGAGAGGCTTCAGGGAGCACGGCGGCGCTTCTGGCTATGGAAGATATCGGCCTGCTGTCAAGGCGCCAGGGAGGCCTGGGCCATGGTGAAGACGCGGTACACGAAGGTTGACCCAAACCACATGGCCGAGGTCGGACCTGTGGGGCCCGATGGGAAGGAGATCCCTGTGAGCTTAGTGTACGGCCAAGTAGAGTTGGCCGCAAAGTATTCCCAGCGGGACTGTAAACTAGACAGCCTATTAGATGGTATTGAAGAGGAATACAATCAGTCAATTTGACTATGTAATTAAAAATGACATGTAAAATGCCTTCTAGCCGGATTGTAGATCGTTTGTCGTAGCGGACCCTTTCGCTTCAACCTCGGGACCCTATCGTCCGGAGTGTGTCTGAATACCATCGCAGTTATGTAAGAACCGGGGCATGCGTGGAGACCAGGCATAGGGGTCATTGGTGCTCTATCAGACAAGTGCCCAACTAGTTATGTTATATTACATGGTTAGTAAGAAACATCTTCCAGGGAGAATAGTTCCGTTAGGGGTTCCTTTCCCTGGGAGGCATGCCCTAAAGTGCATGTCCGGACTGCAAAAAAGCAGAAAAACATCTGGGGGCAGGTAAATGAATAAATAAGAAATCGTCTTTTAGTTCACCGACCGAATATTCCCTTAAGAACGCTAGCTTTCGGCTTCACCCAGTCTGAGCTACGCGTCCGGTTGACCCGGTGGTAACAATCGCAGAGGTGCTCCCTTTACCACCTAGCCGAACAATCGGGAACGTAGGGGTAAGCACAGGAGCCAGGCAACCCAGCTTGGCCAATACTTAAGTCATATCGATGCATATAATGGTGAATAAAAGGTACATGCGGAAGTGTGACACATGTGTTGGGCATAAAGCCCGTAGAAATAAGCTTTTGTTAAAGAAGCCCCCAGGTATATTGAACGCGGACAACGCATCAAGGGTGTACGAACAATGCACAAACTAGCCTTCAATGGCTTCAGAAAAAGGAGGGAGAAGGAGAGAAATAAAAGACAGTTAAAGTATAAAATATAGACAGAGGAAGGAGACGAACCCCGAGTCCGGTGCTAGGCGTAAAATCTTCGGAGACAGGCTGCATTCCATGGGTTCGGCTCCAGTCGGTTATCCGATGCGTTTCGCAGACGGTACGCGCCGCCGGTCAGGACTTGGTCGATGATGAAGGGACCCTCCCATTTGGGCTTGAGTTTGTCCTTTTTCTTGTCTGGCAGGCGTAGAACTAATTCGCCAACATTGTAAGCTTTGGCCCGTACTTCTCTGCTTTGGTATCTTCGAGCCTGCTGTTGATAGAATGTGGAACGGGCTTTTGCCACGTCGCGCTCCTCCTCCAAGGCGTCCAAACTGTCCTGCCGATCGAGTTCGGCTTCTCTTTCTTCGTACATGCGCACGCGAGGTGAGTCATGAATTATGTCGCAGGGCAAAACTGCCTCTGCACCGTACACCATAAAAAATGGTGTGAATCCGGTAGTGCGATTCGGCGTGGTCCGCAGCCCCCAGAGTACGGAGTCGAGCTCCTCTACCCAGTGCGTATTAGATTCCTTGAGGGACCGCACTAGTCTGGGTTTAATGCCGCTCATGATTAGACCGTTTGCTCGCTTGACCTGACTGTTAGTTTGAGGGTGATAGACTGAAGCGTAGTCGAGCTTGATGCCCATGTTTTTGCACCAGAGTTTGACCTCGTCGGCCGTGAAGTTCGTGCCATTATCATTGATGATGCTATGGGGGACGCCATAACGGTGTACTACCCCTGATACGAAGTCTATCACCGGTCCGGGTTCGGCCGTCTTAACAGGCTTTGCCTCTATCCATTTGGCGAATTTATCCACCATGACCAGTAGGTATTTTTGCTTGTGGGTTCCTCCTTTAAGGGGTCCGGCCATATCAAGCCCCCAGACCGCGAACGGCCAGGTGATGGGTATAGTTTTGAGGGCGGTGGGTGGCATGTGGCTTTGATTAGCAAAGAGTTGGCATCCTACGCATCTTTGGACCAAGTCCTGAGCATCTGCCTGGGCCATCGGCCAATAAAATCCTGTACGGAAGGCCTTGCCTACAAGGGCCCGGGCTGCAGCGTGGTGCCCGCCGAGTCCGGCATGAATTTCAGCCAAAAGATTTCGCCCTTCCTCTTTGGAGATACACCTTTGAAGGACTCCGGTTGTGCTTTTCTTATAAAGCTCTCCCTCATGGACCTTATAGGCTTTAGATCGCCGCACTATGCAGCGGGCCTCGTTTTGGTCCTCGGGAAGTTTCTGCCTAGTTAGGTAGGCTAGGAATGGTTCTATCCACGGGGCAATGACTGCCATTATTGTGTGGGCTGACGGTGTTATTTCGGTGGCGGAGCCACCAACTATGTCGGAATGTTCGGTGAGGGGAAGTGTGGTTAGGTCTGGGCTGTTATTTCCGGAGTCTCCCTCCCATGATACGGATGGCTTGAAAAGCCTCTCTAGGAAGATGTTGGGAGGGACGGCATCGCGCTTTGCGCCAATGCATGCCAACACGTCTGCTGCCTGGTTGTTCTCCCGGGCTATATGGTGAAATTCGAGCCCCTCAAACCGAGCTGACATTTTTAGGACGGCGTTATGATAAGCTGCCATTTTCGGATCCTTGGCATTAAAGTCTCAATTTATTTGGGATATCGCGAGGTTTGAATCCCCGCAGACCTCTAGGCGCTGAATGCCCATGGAGACTGCCATCCGGAGACCATGTAGAAGGGCCTCGTATTCGGCTGCATTGTTGGAGTCCGTGTACATTATCTGAAGTACGTATTGGACTATATCTCCAGTTAGGGATGTCAGAACGACACCAGCCCCCAGGCCGGCCAACATTTTGGAGCCATCTAAGTGCATGATCCAGTTGGAATATGCGCCGTACTCTTTAGGGAGTTCGGCTTCAGTCTATTCGGCGATGAAGTCGGCCAAAACCTGCGAATTAATAGCTCGCCTTGGCTTGTAAGTTATGTCGAACGGGAGGAGCTCGATGGCCCATTTGGCAATCCGGACCGTTGCGTCGCGGTTGTTTATAATGTCATTAAGAGGTACTTCGGAGGCTACTGTTATCGAACACTCTTGGAAGTAGTGTCGCAGCTTCCGGGATGCCATGAACACCGCGTATGCTATCTTTTGATAATGCTGGTATCGTGACTTGCATGGAGTTAGGACAGTGGACACGTAGTAAACTGGTTTTTGGAGAGGGAACTTGTGTCCGTCCGTTTCTCGTTCAACAACGAGCACCGTGCTTACAACTTGATGGGTTGCTGCGATGTATAATAGCATTGGTTCGCCCATGTTGGGCGCGGCCAGGACCAGATTTGTTGCCAATATGGCTTTGATTTCTTCGAGTCCGGCCGTGGCGGCATCCGTCCACTCAAAGTGTTCGGTGCGCCGCAGGAGGCAATAAAGGGGTAATGCCTTTTCTCCTAAGCGGGAGATAAAGCGGCTTAGAGCCGCCACACATCCAGTCAATTTTTGTATTTGTTTGAGGTCTTTTGGGATATCCAATTGTGACAGAGCTCGGATCTTGGCTGGGTTTGCTTCAATTCCTCTACCAGATACGATGAAGCCCAAGAGCTTTCCGGCTGGTACGCCGAAAACGCATTTTTCCAGGTTGAGCTTAATGTCATATGCTCGGAGATTGTCGATTGTGAGCCTCAAGTCGTCTACTAGAGTTTCGACATGCTTGGATTTGACGACCACATCATCTACGTATGCCTCCACTGTTTTGCCGATCTGGTTTGCCAGACATGTCTGAATCATGCGCTGATATGTTGCACCGGCGTTTTTGAGCCCGAGGGCATTATGTTGAAGCAGAATGGGTCATATGGAGTAATGAATGCCATTGCGGCTTGGTTTGTCTCTGCCATCTTAATTTGGTGGTAGCCGAAGTATGCATCGAGGAAGCACAATGAATTGTGTCCTACGGTAGCATCGATAATTTGATTGATGCGGGGGAGGGGGAAGGGATCCTTTGGGTAAGCCTTGTTAAGGTCCTTGAAATCGACACACATGCGCTAGGATTTGTCCTTCTTTGGTACCATTACCAGGTTTGCTAGCCAGTCCAGATGTTTTATATCTCTAATGAATCCGGCTTCCAATAGTTTGGCTAGTTCTTCTCCCATGTCCTGTCTCTTGGGTTCGAAGAAGCGCCGAAGAGCTTGTTTGACTGGCTTGAATCCTTTTAGGATATTTAGGTTGTGATCGGCCAGCCGGCGTGGGATTCCTGGCATGTCTGAAGGGTGCCAGGCGAAGATGTCCCAATTTTCCCGTAGGAATTCTCGTAGTGCGGCGTCTACATCAGGTTTTAATTATGCCCCGATGGAGGTCATTTTTGTAGGGTCCGTTGGATGGACTTGGAATTTGACTATTTCGTCCGCCGGTTTAAAAGAGGTGGACTTGGATCTCTTATCGAGTATCACATCATCCCTGTTCACCGTGGAGCGGAGCACAATGAGTTCCTCGGCCGCTAGGGCTTCGGATAGTGCCTCCAGGGCAAGTGCGGCTGTTTTTTTTTGGTGCGGAGTGCTATGTCCGGGTCACTAACAAGAGTGATGATTCCGTTGGGTCCGGGCATTTTGAGCTTCATGTACCCATAATGGGGTATAGCTTGAAAAATTGTGAATGCCTCCCGCCCTAATAGAGCGTGGTATCCGCTGCTGAACAGGGCCACTTGGAATGTGACCTCCTCGGACCTGTAATTGTCCGGCGTGCCGAACACCACATCCAGTGTGATTTTTCCTATACAGCATGCTTTCCTACTGGGGATTATTCCTCTAAAGGTTACGCTGCTCCGCTCAATGCGGCTCCAGTCTATTTCCATTTTTCGAAGGGTTTCCTCATAAATGAGGTTTAATCCGCTGCCGCCATCCATGAGTACCTTGGTAAGGCGAAAGCCGTCCACTATTGGACTGAGGACCAATGCGGCTAGTGCTCGGGCTGTTCGGAATTTAGGTTCGTCACTGGCGTTAAAGGTAATAGCCGTGTCACTCCATGGATTTATTGTTGCTACCTGGTGGACTTTGGCGAGGCTGCGGATTGTTCGTTTCCGCATATTATTTGATGTGAAAGTTTTGAAGACTGTTAATACTGTACTGGTATTGCTGGGCTGGTGCTCTGGAGCTAGAAGCTCTTCGCCACTTTTGGCCACCTACCGTAGTATCCAACATGCTCTAAGGCTATGAGTTGGCGTGGCACCCTCTGTACTATGAATTTTGCAGGGTCCGTTGAGCCATCCCTCCAGTACGGTTCCATGCCCTTTAAAGGGTTTTTGTATTTTGGTATTTAACCCAGGTGCCTGGTAATGATGCACCCTTTTACTTTGGACTGGGGTTGTGTTCAAGCCCGGATTATCCCAAAATTTGATTTCGGTTTTCCAGGCGCTCTCCATCGCACAGTACTTTCGTACTATGGACGCCAAGTCGGCAAAGCGTGTAATTTCGCGACGACCTACGGCGTTGAGGATTCCTTCGTCCATGCAATTAATGCAGAAGAATGAAAATGCGTCCTCTTCGCGGCAGCCCTTTATCCTGTTCATGACCAGGAGGTCTGGCCCAGTAATGATGTACTGTTTCAGTGGGCTCTTGCTGGATTTGGGATAGATCGCTTATGTTTGGGTGGGCGGATGGAGTTAAATTCCGAACTCCGTCTGATCTAAGAATCAGGGGCCAAGAAGCTTCCGAACTTGGAAGCTTGGGTTCTTGGACGTTGTCCGATGAATCTGGCCCGCTGCCTGACTTTAAGTTCGGGGCTTGAGTGGTGTTCTCCCCTCCGCGGGAATCCGGCATGGAGGGGTCAGGAATTCGGACATAGCTAGTCCTTAGGATGGAAGAAGGGTCGCCGTATTGTTCCTCTACCACAGCAACGTGGTGGGTAGCCTGGGGAGAGTTAATCTCTCTCAGATCACTTTTAGGCCCAATCTGGTCGTAATCTGTAGCGACTCCCAGGGCGGTGATGCAATCCAAGAGCTCTTTCAAGGAGGAGAGCTCCATCGGATCTAACTGCTCGGCGAGTTCCGAGTTGACGTGAAGATTGCTTTTGATGATCCGAGAAGTCATCGTCGGCGCGGCGGCCGAACAGGCTGTCATAAGAAAACCCCCTAGCCGGAGAGTTTGGCTGATGGCCAAAGCTCCTTTGGCAATGGTGCCCAATGTCGGTGTCAAAACCGGCGGATCTCGGGTAGGGGTTCCCGAACTGTGCGTCCAGGCGGATGGTAACAGGAGACAAGGGACACGATGTTTTTACCCAGGTTCGGGCCCTCTCGGTGGAGGTAAAACCCTACTCCTGCTTGATTAATATTGATTATATGGGTAGTACAAGAATAGATCTACCACGAGATCAGAGAGGCTAAACCCTAGAAGCTAGCCTATGGTATGATTGTTGTTCGTCCTACGGACTAAAACCCTCTGGTTTATATAGACACCGGAGAGGGTTTGGGTTACACAGAGTCGGTTACAATGGTAGGAGATCTACATATCCGTATCGCCAAGCTTGCCTTCCACGCCAAGGAAAGTCCCATCCGGACACGGGACGAAGTCTTCAATCTTGTATCTTCATAGTCTAGGAGTCCGGCCAACGGTGATAGTTCGGCTATCCGGACACCCCCTAATCCAGGACTCCCTCACTCTACGTTCGCATACAACGGGTGCAAGCCAGTTTTGCACATGTGGAACACTTGGGTTAAACTTGAAGAACCTAGCATGTACAGACATGGCCTCGGAACACAAGAGACTGAAACGTCGAACATGAGTCATATAGTAGATATGATCAACATGGAGATGTTCGCCATTGAAACCACCTCATCTCACGTGATGATCGAACTTGGGTTGGTGAATTTGGATCGTGTTACACTCGGACAACCGGAGGGATGTCGATTTGAGTGGGAGCTCTTATGTAATATGATTAATTGAACTCATTATCATGAAAATAGCCCAAAGTTGCCTTTGCAAATTTATGTTGTAGATCAATGGCTTGCGCTGTAGCTCCCCTGAATTTCAATGCGTTCCTAGATAAAGCTAAGCTGAAAGATGATTAAAGTAACTTTGTGGACTGGGCCCATAATATGAGGATTATCCTCACGGCTGCCCAAAAGGCTTATGTCCTTGATGCACCGCTTGGTGCACCAGACTATCCAGCAACTGTGGATGTTGTGAATGCCTGGCAGTCGCGTGTTGATGACTACTCATTAGTTCAGTGCGCCATGTTGTATGTCTTAGAGCCGGGACTTCAAAGGCATTTTGAACGTCATGTAGCATATGAGATGTTCTAGGAGTTGAAGTTTATCTTTGTGAAGAATGCCCGGATCGAGAGGTATGAGACCTCTAATAAGTTCTATGCCTGCAAGATGGAGGAGAACGGGTCTGTCAGTGAGCACATACTCAGAATGTCTGGGTATTACAACCGTCTAGCTGAGTTGGGAGTTGAGCTCCCGCCAGAGGCTGTCACTGACAGAGTTCTTCAATCGCTACCACCTAGCTACAAGAGCTTTGTTTGAACTATAACATGCAAGGGATGAACAAGTTAGTCTCCGAGATGTTCGCGATGCTGAAAGTCGCTGAGTCACACATCTAGAAGGAGCATCAAGTGTTGATGGTGAATAAAACCACTAGTTTCAAGAAAGGAAAGGGACAGAAGGGAAACTTCAAGAAAGGTGGCAAAGCAGTTGCTCCTCCCGAAGAAACCCAAGGCTGGACCCAAGCCAAAGACTAAGTGCTTCTATTGCAAGGGAACTGGCCACTAGAAGCGGAACTGGCCCAAGTATCTGGCCAACAAAAAGGGGGCCAATGTCAACAAAGGTATATATGATATACATGTTACTGATGTGTACCTTACCAACTCTCATTGTAGTGCCTGGGTATTTGATACCGCTTCGGTTGCTCACATTTGCAACTCAAAGCAGAAACTACAGAATAGACGGAGGCTGGCGAAGGACGAAGTGACGATGCGGGTGGGAAATGGTTCCAAGGTTGATGTGATCGCCGCAGGCACGCTCGCTCTTCGATTACCATCGGGATTAATGATGAACCTGAATAACTGTTATTTAGTGCCTACGAGAGCATGAACATTATATCTGGATCTTATTTAATGCAATACGGTTACTCATATAAATCAGAGAATAATGGTTGTTCTATTTATATGGGTAATATCTTTTATGGTCATGCACCCATTGTGAGGGGTTTATTCCTATTGAATCTCGATAGTGATGATACACATGTTCATAACATTGATGCCAAAAGATGTAGAGTTGATAATGATAGTACCACTTTCTTGTGGCACTTCCGCTTAGGTCATATTGGTGTTAAGCGCAAGAAGAAAATCCATGCTGATGGACTTTTGGAGTCACTTGATTTTGAATCACTTGACACATGCGAACCATGCATCATGGGCAAGATGACCAAAGCTCCGTTTTCGGGAACAATGGAACGGGCAAGTGACTTGTTGGACATACTAATGTGTGCGGTCTGATGACTGTTGACGAGCGTGGTGGATATCGTTATTTTCTCACCTTCACCGATGACTTGAGTATATATGAGTATGTTTACTTAACGAAGCATAAATCTAAAATGATTGAAAAGTTCAAGCAATTTCAGAGTGAAGTTGAGAATCATCATAACAAGAAGATCAAATTCCTATGATATGGTCGAGGGGGAGAGTATCTGAGTTATGAGTTTGGAAATCACTTAAGAAAATGTGGAATCGTTTCACAGTTGACGCCACCTGGAACACCACAGCATAATGGTGTGTCCAAATGTCCTAATCGTACCTTATTGGATACGGTGCGTTCTATGATGTCCCTTTCCGATCTGCCACTCTCGTTTTGGGGTTATGCATTAGATATAGCTGCATTCACTTTAAATAGGGTACCATCTAAGTCCATAGAGATGACACCGTATGAACTGTGGTTTGGCAAGAAACCTAAGTTGTCGTTCCTTAAGGTTTGGGGATGCGATGCTTATGTCAAAAGGCTTTAGCCGGAAAATCTCAAACCCAAAAATGCGTCGTCATAGGATACCCAAAGGAGATAATTGGGTATACCTTCTATCTCAGATCCAAGGGCAAAGTGTTTGTCGCTAAGAACGGATCCTTTCTCGAGAAAGAGTTTCTCTCGAAAGAATTGAGTGGGAGGAAGATAGAACTGGATGAGGTTGTTGAACCTTTACTTCAACCAGTGAGTAATGCAGAGCGGAAAGATGTTCCTGTGAAACCTACATCAATTGAAGAAGAAGCTAATGATAGTGATCATGAAGCTTCAAATCAAGTTGTTATCGAACCTGGTAGGTCGACAATGATACGTATTGCTCCTAAGTGGTACGGTAACCCTGTCTTGGAGGTCATTTTGTTGGACAACAACAACGATGAACCTACGAGCTATGGAGAAGTGATGGTGGGCCCGGATTCCGACAAATGGTTAGAGGCCATGAAATCCGAGATGGGATCCATGTATGAAAACAAAGTATGGACTTTGGAAGTATTACCTGAAGGGTGAAAGGCCATTCAAAATAAGTCGATCTTCAAGAAGAAGAAAGACACGGACGGTAATATCACCGCCTATAAAGTTCGACTTGTGGCGAAGGGGTTTTCACAAGTTCAAGGAGTTGACTACGATGAGACTTTGTCACCCGTAGCGATGCTTAAGTCCGTCAGAATTATGTTGGCAATAGGTGCATTTTCGATTATGAAATCTGGCAGATGGATGTCAAAACAACGTTCCTTAACGGTTTCCTTAAGGAATAGTTGTATAGGATGCAACCGGAAGGTTTTGTCAATCCAGAGAATGCTGACAAGGTGTGCAAGCTCCAGCGATCCATTTATGGGCTGGTGCAAGCATCTCGGAGTTGGAATATTCGCTTTGATGAGGTGATCAAAGCGTTTGGGTTTATATAAGTTTATGGAGAAGCTTGTATTTACAAGAAAGTGAGTGGGAGCTCTATAGCCTTTCTAGTATTATATGTGGATGATTGGATCGTGATTGGATCGTAAAGACATTCGACTACATCAACCGCATTTCTTAACGCTTCCGCTTAGCAATCTACAATGGTATGTAGATGCCATCTCTTCTTTCTTAGACGTTCATCTCCTAGATTGATCGTGGTGAGTGTAGGAATTTTTTTTGCTTCCCATGTAACATTCCCCAATGGTCGGTGAATCTAAAAATTTGCATTGAAGCATATTCTATAAGTTCCAAGACAAATTGATGAAAACAACCAAATTCCAAGTGAATGAAATCGAAAGGTTCAAGGCATACAATGTATACAAGGCACCACAACATTCCCAATATGATTATAACCCTAGAACCTTCCTGGTGCTGCTTGAGCATGAAGAATAAAACATATTTTAGAAAGATGGCATGCTACGGTACCATGTGCCGGAGGTACTACAGGTTCTCAACATTGATGAATTGCCAGTCAAGTACTTCATTGATATATGGAGCCGAAAAGAAAAGAATGAAAATCAATGCAAATATGAATCTATATAAGGGACAATCAAGTGCACATTCAATGTTCTTTTCATTGCCAACAAGGTTGATAGAACTAGCATCAGAAACTACAAAGAACACAAAGATATGATGTCCTTGATGTTGAGATTAGCAGGATAGAAATGTTGGTGCTAGCCATACCCTACCATGAAGCTTGTGGAATATCAATTAGCACAATCTCAAGGCAGCCTGAGGTACAATCCAAAAGGACAGTAATCTTTGATCCTGATATATAAAATCTAAGGGCAGGACAAAGAAAATAGGGAGGCAGAAAGGATTAGTATAAGAAATAATATAAAAAACAGTAGCATGCTAAGGGAATGGTCTGAAAGGAAATAATATACAAACATGCACATATATCAAGGAAAGGAATGAAACATGTACAATAAAAAATGAAATCATACACTCCATCATTACTCCACTTTTGCTTATGATTTTTTATATACAGATAATAAAATAATTTATTTCATTCTTTTTCAGGGGAGAAAGTGCAAAAGGTGGTGAACAAGGATACAAAGCAAGCTACCGGACAAGCAAAGGCTATGTAAAAAAAAGACAATCAAATGAGACCTAACGCGTGAAGACAACTTTGGGAACATTACTAGCAAATGAACAATAACATTGACAAGTGTAATAGAAGTAGAATCTTTTATTAATTTATATAGAGACTAGATTGTGATACTAATGCTTAAAATTAAATTAAAGTACTAAGCACTACTTTATTTGAAATCCAATATAAAGTTGTTTTGTTTTAGCTGAATAATCTAAAATACTTAAAACGTTACATGCATAAACTTCAATAACTACATTGGGCTACTACAAGCAAATACCTTACATTGCAAAGGTAGACAAACAACACAATGACTTAAATGCCTTTAAGAAATAAAAATAAAAATAATAAATGCATAAATTAGAATCAAAAAGGGAAAAACATAAACAAAAAATTAAAAATAGAAATTAAAAATAAGAAACTCACAAGTATAGAAGATCCGATCCAGAAACACATAAATTTCAAAGGTACTTACAAAATTAATCATTCATCAACGGTGTTAAACCAATAGTGCACACACACAAAAACCAAATTGATGAAACTAAAATTCATTACAAATCAACAATACAAGCATAAGTACATAAATTGCTTCATATGTTCATACAAACTTAAAACAAAACACTGACTAGCGAGATCGAAAATAGGAGCACAACACCAACCACTAATTTTCCAACAGAAAGCTACATAGATGCTAATCAACATGCACTAGATACACCACCAACAACAGAACGGCCATCACCATCATGACGCTCATCACGATTAGGAGGAGGAGCAATAATGGTCTTTGTCTCAACATAATAATCTCAATCAGGAACACAAGGAATAAGCTTTGGCACCTTCAAATTAAGAAACAACACAAATGAGACTACATAATAAAGAACAAATGATCATGAATAAAAAAGGCAACATCCTTCTCAACATACATGGCACTAAGAGGACCTGTTACATAATGCTAACCAGCTACTAGCAAACACCAAATGGATCAACAAAGGCAAAACAGTGTCCTTGATGAAATGGTCTGCAATTCTAAAATTTATTTTCTCCACAGAATTAAACATAGTGTTGTCGACATATTAAAAATTGGGGTATCATGAGTGCACCGATAGATGGGCCAACCCAAAAAGGCACATCAGAATAAGAAAATACATGCTGGAATTAAATGGTAACATAGCTGAAAGTAAAAAAACAATCCACACTAGATACATGCACATGACCACTATGAAGATGCATACAAGGATTGATCTGATCATTACCAACTCGGGGCAGCAGCGGAAGAAGAGTTGCTAAAGATCGTTGATGCAGATTCTCGCTGCTAGGATTTTACAACCTCCCAACTGCTTGAATTTGTCCTCCCTCAAACAGAAGATTGAAGTATGATCTCTCCACCGGGTTGCACACATACATTGTTGCTGATCTAGCAGCACTTTTCCTCTCAGAACTAATCGCTTCCGAAGACTAGGTAGCCTTGTGGCAGAACGAAACTATTTTGTGAAGGGCGAGAGAGAGGAAGGCAGATCATTGCATGCCATTGTGTTGAGAGCTCAAGTATTCAACATGTCTGTGAATTGTGGCTACCCTCCTCCTCTATTTATAAATTGAGAGGCGAGGGGTGAGGTTGAAGGAGGCAGCCCAACCCCCCCCCCCTGCCGCCAAGAATGTCCCACAAAAATGGGGTTTGTCCTCAAAGGTGGGGTGCGTACCAAATATTATCCCACAAAAATGGGGATTGGCCCCTCCCCAGGAGGCCACCCTTCCTCTAGCCACACGACATGGAGGATTGCCCCCATAGGGGGATCCTCCCAACACCTGGTAATTTGTGTTTGCTACCCCTTGGGGCCTCCCAAAAAATTCCAAGTGGTCCCGGAACCTTTTTGGAACCCTCCAAAAAAAATCAAACGCACTCCCCAAACTTTTCAGGGTTGATGGTTTTTGTGGTTTTCTCCAAAAAATTTCTAGTTACTCCGAAGCACTTCTAGTTTTCTCTTAGAAACTTTTTCAATGTTTCCATGAAAGTGCGTTATATAGATTAGAGGGGGTTGAATAGGCGGTTTTTATGAATTCTTCAATGAGGAAATTGCTGGTGAGGAAATTCCTTAGCGAAGAACTACTTGCAGCGGAATAAGTACTCAAAAGTAAATATAACAGAACACAAGCATAATCATCATAATGAAATGAAGACAAGCACAGAGTACAGAAAGCGTAAACACAGGATAACACAGGATGAAGACGGACAGACTGAAGAAATTGAACTGAGGAAATTGAGAAAGTCTTCAGTCAAAGTCTTCAAACAGATATGAACAAGCACACAACAACTGAAATGAGGAAATGAATGAGTTGAGGAAATAGAACCAGTAAGCTTGGTGAAGACAATGATTTGGTAGACCAGTTCCAACTGCTGTCTCAGTTGTACGTCTGGTTGGAGCGACTAGGTATTTAAACTGGAGGACACACAGTCCCGGACACACAGTCCTCACCGTATTCTCCTTGAGCTAAAGTCACACTCGCCCAATCACTCGTGGTAAGTCTTCAGGTGACTTCCAAACCTTCACAGACTCAGTCACTCAGCGATCCACAATTCCTCTTGGATGCTCTAGACCATGACGCCTAACCGTCTAGAAGAAGCACAGTCTTCAAAGGTAACAAGCGTCGGATCCACGCAGGATCAATCTCTTCAGTGATGCTCAATCACTTTGGTTTTGAAGGTGTTTGGGTTTGGGTTTTCCTCACTCGATGACTTTCACTCAAAGTCCTCGGAGGATGGGATGCTCTCAAATGACAAGTGTCAGTTTCTCTCGGAGCAGCCAACCAGCTAGTGGTTGTCAGGGGCGGCTATTTATAGCCTAGGGTGCAACCCGACATGATAAGACATAAATGCCCTTCAATGATATGACCGTTAGGTGGGTAGATATTTTGGGACAGCTGGCGCATAGCACAGCAATGGTCGAAATTTTGACTCTCAAATTCCTCAGGGCTATCATGTTCCTCACTATGTAGGCAATCTGCACTGGCGAATTCCTAACTCCTCAGTCAGAACAAATTCCTCAGTGACCAGAAGAACTTCGTCTCTGTCACTGAAGAATTGACTGAACTGTATGAGATTTCCAATGGCTTCACTCAAAGGGATTGGTAGGTGGAGGATTTTGAGTTGAGCATCACATGGGAATTTTTCCTTTGTATTTCCTCGACCCCCTTTAACAATACGGTGTTTCCTATGACTCAAGAAAGAGAAAATGAAACTACAAAAACAAAAGTCTTCACGCTTCATGTTCCTCGAGTGATTGCCAAGTCTTCAAGGTCACACCAATTTCTTCACTTTCAAAGTCTTCAGAAAGTCTTCAGAAATACAAAGTCTTCAGTCGAAGAACTTCATTTTTAGGGGTCGACTTTCTCTGTAAATATCAAACTCCTCATAGACTTATAGACCTGTGTACACTCACAAACGCATCAGTCCCTTAACCTATAAGTCTTCAATACACCAAAATCACTAAGGGGCACTAGATGCACTTACAATCTCCCCCTTTTTTGTAATTGATGACAATATAGGTTAAGTTTTCAACCGGGATAATCATATGAAGTGTAAATATTGATATTGAGGAATTTGATTGCAAGATATAGAAGAACTCCCCCTGAAGATGTGCATAGTGAGGAATTTGCTTTTGAAGCAATGCACACTTAAAGAGTATAATTATGGAGATCTCCCCATATATCTTGTAATTCATACACGCATTTGACATATAATATGAAGAATTTGAAATGCATGATGAAATATGGTGACTGATGTAATTCGGCACGCGTGCATTGACATTAATGAGGAATAAGCATGCAAAAGAACTCAGCAAAAGTATCAGGCCACCATAGAGTTTAAGTTTACAACTCGATCCAGCAAAGTCATCAGAAGAACGAGAGTTGTAACTTAGCAAAAAATGCTCATATAAGATAGACCCGCTTGAAGACTAACTCAAATTTCTCCCTCTTTGTCATCGAATGACCAAAAGGGTTGAAAATGAGGACTAACGCCCCTGAAGAATATCATGATGATGAAGGAGCGCCAGCGTTGTTGGGGTCGTGTGTCATTGTAGGGCCTGCCGCAGTGTCTTCCAAGTCTTCATACTCGTCTGTGTCGCGTGATGAAGAATATGAACTAGCTACCAAGGAAGGAACCTTCACCTTCTTCTATTTCTTCGGTGAAGGAGCAGACCAGTCAAAATCTTCCTTGAGACCCATTTTCTTCAGATCTTCTTCACCATATATATGTGACAAAATAGCCCAGGTGCGACCAAAGACTTCATGGAGGTAGTAATGGTTTTTCTTCACTGCATTATGTGTAGCGGTCATGTTGTGAAGAATAGAACCAAACTGACGCTTAACCCATTTGTGGTTTCGATCCACCTTCTGGTGAAGACTAAGAAGCAGCTCACGGTCAGTCATCACACGAGGAGCAGTGGTTTGAGGATTTGACTTGGGTGCATTGGCAGCAGAATCATGAGTGGCAGAGTTATCATTGGTGGAATAAGATGCAGCTTTGCAAAACTGACCATCCAATGGACGAATGCCTTCATCAAAAACAGTCGGTGCCTTCCCCTTCTCATCAGCCGAGGAATATGTCCACTTGAGGACTTCAATCGGGGGAAAGTAGCTGAGGTAATTCTGAAAATCAGCTTTGTAATTGAGTGAAGACCTTGTTCTGAGGAATCTCATAATCCAAGGAGCATAAGGCTTCAGCTCAAACGGAGAAAGTGCAGCATTTGCCAGAGTCCTCATGAAGAAATCACGATAATTGACAGGGATGCCATGCATGATGTTGAATAGCAGATTCTTCATGATGCCAACAATTTCCTCATTAGATGAGTCGTCGCCTTTGATAGGACTCAAAGTCTTCGTCAGAATGTGATAGATTGTTCTTGGCACATACATCAATTCCTTCACGAGGAATTTGGTCATTGGGGCTTGACCGGGCTTCAGAGGCTTCATTAGCACTTGCATGTAATGAGCAGTAAGTTCAGGTTCTTGGTACAAACAACGAGCACCTTCAGGTGGAGGACTGATTGGCAGGGCATGAAGTAATTCAGAGGCCGGTGCTTTGTAATGAGTATTTTCGATCATCCAGTCCAACACCCAAGTGTTGATATCATCAGCATCACCTATGACATGCAGCATTGCGTAGAACCGAATAATAAGCTCTTCATTCCAATCAACAATGTCAGACCAAAAGTTGAGAAGTCCTGCATCATGAAGCACACTGTGGACTGGAGAGAAGCAGTGCATTGATTCCATGTCCACGTGAGGAATATGCTCGTGGTCGAAGACTTTGTCTTTGTTGAAGAGTAGTGAAGAATAGAAATTGTCCTGGCTGGCAGTCCAAAAGCGCTTCCTTCTAAGACAAGCAGAGTCATAAGGATTATAATTAGTGAAGAACATGTGCTCGCCGAAGAAGTCATCAGCCTTGAAATTTTGCTTCTTTGAGAAGGGATCCTTTGGCTTGGGCTGAGGAGTATCAGTCAATTGCATCACCACCTCAGGAATCGCAATCTCAGGATCCACAGGCTGAGGAATTTTAGGCTCTTCTTCAGTTGCAGCCTGGGCCTTCAATTCTTCATTAGCATTTTCATTAGCACTAGTGCTGGAATTTCTTCATGGACAGATGGGGTTGCACGAGGTTCTTCAGATCCCATTTGTACTTCAGTAGCAACACGGGACTGAGGAATTTGTTGAAGTGGAGTGAACAGTGGAGAGTTAGGGTGATGACTTTCCCAAAAGTCATCATTCAGCACGGGTGTGGTACAGCCAATGTCCACATCTTCATCTTCCATTTCTTTAACGCCGGCCTCTTCAGCAGTAAACTGAGGCATAGGCGAGGAGACAACTGGCATTGAAGGGATTGCATCCACTTCAATTTCTTCATCCAACTGCTCTGACGAAGCAGCAGAAGGAATTTCTTCATCTGATTCACTTGGAATCACATAATCTTCATCAAAAGGAACAAGGTCCTTTGATGGCATGAAAGAGACAAGAACGACATCAATTGAGTTGTCAATTGAGCTTGTCGGAGGCTTCATCTTCTTCGGAGCTGAAGAATCTGATGAAGTTGATGCCTTCCTTTTCTTCACAGTTGCATGCTCTGCAGCCTTGGTCTTCTTCACATCTGATGCAGATGGAAGGATTGGAGTTGGCATTGGTGCAGGAGGAGTAGAGGAATTTGGTTCATTTTCTTCAGGCACAACTGATGCAGTTGCCCTGACTTCTTCATTTTCTTCAGGCGCAACACTAGTGGATGCCCTGGCAATTTCTTCAGCGGCTGGAATGCAGTCATCAGCCCTGGTACTGTCATTTTGTTCAGCAGCCTGATTGTCATCAGCGGTGCTGGCATGATCTTCAGTAGGCTGTGCAGATGTATCAGCCTGAGGATTTTCTTGTTGCGTTGGAGCTGCAACATTTGAAGTGAATTTATCAGTAATCTTCACAAATCTGACTTTGGCTCCAAGCCAGTCAGCATAGTAGCGATCAAATTCATCACTTGGTTGCTTGATCTCAGCTTGTAAGGCAACGAGTGCTTCAGGGGAAAGCTTCAGAACGTTTTCCCTCAGAAAGCGCTCTTTCTTGTAGTGTGTTTTCTTCACTCTTCTTCCTGCTTCATATTTCCAGTTTTCTTCTTCAATGAAGGCATTCAAAACATGACTTTGACCAGGAGTGAGGTTCATCTCCGGCAAAGGTGTGTTCGGGTCCTTGTACCATATATCGATGAAATCTAGGATCAACTTCGGATCCAGTAACATTGGCACATTGCTGCCTTTGGCTCTAGCAGCCTTGACCTACCTGTCTCTGATGATTTCGACAAGTTCTTCATCATCAGCCTCGTCATCATCGGATGGCACTTGAAAGGCGACCTGCTTCTTGTGAGGACTTGGTCGAGGTCCTTGTACAGCAATGGCTTTTTTCTTCAGCAGAGAGGGGCCAGTTGAGGAATTTGGTGCGGCTAAGGAACTTGCAGACGCTCAAGAGGCAATTGAGATTCCAGTAGTTCTTTGGCATGTGGCGAGATGCACCGGTGCAGAGGATTTAGTTGGAGCAGCTCAAGACTTTTTCGAAGGAGCTGATGACTTTGAAAGAGGAGGAGTAGTTTGATGAGTTGGCCGTGAGGGCATTGAGGGTGAAGCACTTGGCTTGTGAGCAGGCTTCTTAGCCATGGCCTTCTTCGGCTTGCTTGTAGAGGCCTCAGTAGCGGTAGCAGCAGCAGCAAAGTCTTCATTGAATTTCCTCACTCCTTCTTTTGCCTGTTTGGCTAGTTTGGCCTGGCACTTTGCCCATTCATCAGGATAATCCTCACCGTGCTTGAGGCTGGTGGGATCTGCCAATTGGCCAGGTGCCAACCAAGGTGTTGGGCATGGAGGGTTGAGAGCGAATTTCTTCATATACTTGGGAGTAACATATCTGTACTCCCTCCATTCCCGTGCCCATCTCCTCTCTATCCTTTGTATGCTCACCCTGCGCTGATTTTTGTCCTCCTTGCCAAATTTGGCCTCATCAGGAGTGCAATAATCCTTGTATATGTCATTAGGGATCTCGAAAGCAGTATTGACCTCAGGCCTCTTTCCACCCTTCTGTGGCTTCTTACCATCAGCCATTTTCTTCAGCTGAGAAATTTGAACAATGGAATTCTCTGAAGATGTATTTAACTTTTCTTCAAGGAATGCTACAAATGAGTTAAGTTGATGAGAACCTAGTGATTTAGCAGCAGACATGAGTACCTGTGAACAGAGTATAGTTGCGAGGAATTTGGAGAGGTCATATGTGTTCTCAGAAGGTTTTTCAAAAAGAATAAGTTTGAGGAATTTGACCAGATGAGTCTTGAAGAATTTCCCTAAGTGTGCTTTGCCTTAGGTTCCAGAGTTGTATAGATCGAAGATCCACACAATTGAGGAATCTTGAAGAAAAATTATTGCTTAGAGAAACGAATCAAGAGCAGATGACATGTGAGGTGTTTAGTGTGTGAAGATTTGAAGAATAAACACTTTTGAAGATTAAAAAAAACATTTGAATCAAAGAGGGCAGTAAAAGTAACTTTTAATTACCCTTGATGAAGAACCCGACGAACTGGGAAGTGTAGATGTGAAGTTTGTCAGTTCAGATCTTCCATGCCCTAACTTGGCAGAGGAAGGCAGCTACGACGGCAGCGGAGTGAAGAAATCCGCAGCCGGCGCGAGTACGATGGCGACGAGGTCGAGGCAGTGAAGCTCTTCCTCACCGGCGATGATGAAGTAGCAGTGGCGCTAGGGTTTGAGAAGCTCGAGCGGAGTAAAAATGAAGTGAGGAAGGGGAGGGGGTATTTATAGTCGGAGTGAAAAACTGTACGCCCGAGGAAATCGGACGAACGTGCCCCTAACCCTTCTCATTGGCTTGACATGTGTCACCCACGTACTAAGAGGTGGCGATCATGTGAGATCGTGGGTGAATAGAAAAGTATTATCGTGGGATGCGGAACAGTTTGAGCGACAAAGCCGAAAATTTAGATAAGATAAGTTAAAAGTTTCATTCGCAAATTCTTCAGCTGACAAGGACACAGTGAAGATTTTGAATGAGTTTCAAATAGAACGCACATGAAGAATTTGTGAAAATATTGGGTTGAGTTTAGCATAGAGGGGGAAGGGTCCGATCACATTCACTTAGCAGAGAGAACAGCTTGAAGAATTAGCAATAAGTGAATGCTATAGAGGACATAAACTCTCTCTCTCTATATATATATATATATATATATATAGCCAATGAAGAAAAATGATGGAAAGAGTGAAGACAATGCAAAGTTGAAGAATTTGAAAAACTGAGGAATTTCAAAAACGAAGAAAAACTCAAATTGAAGATTTTCAACTTTGGTTGGTGGCCTAACCCACCGTATAAGAAAGCTGATTTCGGACACCGCCTACAATTCTCGTAGGGTTCTGAGAATCAATTTCTTCATTAATTTCTTCACACTTAGAGGGTTAGTCTTCATTAATTGAAGAAAAACATTACTTTGTGTGTTGCACATCTAAGTCATCAAGTCAGCATGAGTGTTAGGATGTGTGTCCTTTTCAGAAAACATTCGAAGATTCTAGGATATTTAGCTCACACTGCAACTTGCTAAATCTCTTCTCATCGAAGGGCTTAGTGAAGATATCGTCCAGCTGGTCTTCAGTGCTTGAGTGGTCGATGGAGATGTCGCCCTTCAACACATGATCATGAAGAAAATGATGATGAATCTGGATGTGCTTTGTCTTCGAGTGCTGAACTGAGTTATGAGCAATCTTGATAGCGCTCTCATTGTCGCAGTAGAGAGGCACATTCTCCATGTTTATGCCATAGTCCTTGCGTCTTTGCTTCATCCATAGTAATTGAGCACAGCACGATCCAGCAGCAATGTACTCAGCTTCTGCAGTGGAGAGTGAGACGCAGTTCTGCTTCTTCGAGGACCAACATACCAAAGATCGTCCGAGGAAGTGGCATGTGCCAGATGTTGACTTGCGGTCCACACAATCACCAACATAGTCAGAGTCTGAATATCCAATGAGATGAAAGGAAGAACCCTTGGGATACCATACTCCAAGTGTTGGTGCGTGAGCTAGATATCGAAGAATATGCTTCACATCCTTATGGTGTGATTCCTTCGGTGTAGTTTGAAATCGGGCACACATGCAAACACTAAGCATAATATCCAGCCTAGATGCACATAGGTACAATAAAGAGCGAATCATGGAACAATATACCTTTTGATCGAAGTCTTTACCATTTTCATCAGTGCATAGATGGCCATTTGTGGGCATAGGAATTTTGACCCCTTTGCAATCTTGCATGCCGAATTTCCTCAATACATCTTTGAGGTATTTCTCCTGAGATATGAATATGCCATTGCGCTGTTGATGAATTTGAAGACCTAAAAAGAATTTCAATTCTACCATCATAGACATTTGATATTCTTCACTCATCATATAGGCAAATTCATCACTATCACGTTGGTCAGTACAGCCAAAAATGATATCATCAACATAAATTTGGCACACAAACAATTCACCATCATAAGATTTAGTGAAAAGAGTTGGGTCGAGTGAACCGGGTTTGAAGCCTTTCTTCATGAGGAATTCCTTCCAAGTATCATACCACGCCCGAGGGGCCTGCTTGAGGCCATACAGGGCCTTATTAAGTCTGAAGACTTTGTCAGGATGCTTTGGATCTTCAAAACCTGGGGGTTGAGCAACATATACTTCTTCCTCAAGCTTACCATTGAGGAATGCACTTTTCACATTCATTTGATATAAAGTGATATCATGATGGTTAGCATAAGCAAGTAATATGCGAATAGCCTCAAGTCTAGCAACAGGTGAAAAGTTTCATTGAAATCAATTCCTTCAACCTGTGTGTAGCCTTGAGCTACAAGCCGTGACTTATTCCTCACCACAAGGCCATTTTAATCTTGCTTGTTGTGGTAGATCCACTTTGTGCCAATGATATTGTGCTTGCGAGGATCTGGACGTTTGACCAGTTCCCAGACGTTGTTGAGCTCGAACTGATGTAATTCTTCTTGCATAGCTTGAATCCACTCAGGCTCCAGAAATGCTTCATCTACCTTAGTGGCCTCTGTGATAGAGACAAAAGCAAAGTGCCCACAAAAGTTAGACAAATGTGAAGCTTTTGAGCGTGTGAGAGTGCCTGGTGCTTCAATGTCATCGATGATTCTCTCAATTTGCACTTCGTTTTGCAATGCGAGGATGAGCGGGTTGTCGTCGAGGAATTTGATCGGCATTTTCTTCAGGACCATTTTCCTCAGCACCATTTTCTTCAGGTGCACCAGCTCGACGTTCTTCACATTCTGGAATGAATTCTTCAGCAGATTCTTTGGTAGGAATGACATCCTCAGAAGCCTTGAACTTGATAGATTCCTCAGGTGTTGGTTCATCTAACATAGAAGGTAGGTGCTCTCTTTGCGAGCCATTAGTTTCATTCAACCACACATCTACAGTTTCAACAACTTTGTGAAGAACGTTGTTGAAGATTCTGTAGGTGTGCGAGTCCTTTCCGTAACCAAGCATAAAACCCTCATGTGCTTTCGGTGCAAATTTAGAATTGTGATGAGGATCTCTAATCCAACATTTAGCACCGAAGACTTTGAAATAACTCACATTGGGTTTCTTGTCAGTGAGGAGTTCATAAGCAGTCTTCTTGAAGAATTTGTGAAGATATACTCTGTTGATGATGTGGCACGCAGTATCAATTGCCTCAATCCAGAAGCGACGAGGCGTCTTGTATTCATCAAGCATAGTGCAAGCCATCTCAACAAGAGTTCTGTTCTTGCGCTCCACGACGCCATTCTGCTTAGGAGTATAAGGAGCAGATAACTCATGAGTAATACAAAGTTCATCAAGATAGTCATCAAGACCAGAATTCATGAGCTCGGTCCCATTGTCACTTCTGATGTGCTTGATCTTCACACCATAGTTGGTTGAAGCCCTCGAGGAAAATTGTTTGAAGACTTCCTGCACCTCGTGTTTGTAAGTAACAATGTGCACCCATGTGTAACGAGAATAATCATCAACAATAACAAAGCCATATAGAGATGCATCATTTTTAACTGCAGAATAATGATTAGGACCAAAGAGATCCATGTGAAGCAATTCAAATGGTCGAGTGGTAGTCATGATAGTCTTTGCTGGATGTTTGGCCTTGGTCATCTTTCCAGCTTCACAGGCTCCGCACAAATGATCCTTGAGGAATTTGACATTCTCAATGCCAATGACATGCTTCTTCTTCGCAAGCATGTGCAGATTCCTCATGCCAGCATGACCAAGTCGTCGATGCCATAGCCAACCTTCTGAAGCTTTTGCAAGTAGGCATACGGCCGGTTGTGGTCCTATAGAGAAATCAACAATGTACAAGTCTCCTCTCCTAAAGCCTTCAAAGACTTTGGAATTGTCAGCTTCCATGATCACAACACAACAATATCTGCCAAAGACAACAACCATATCGAGATCACAAAGCATCGAGACAGACATGAGGTTGTATCCTAAGGACTCGACAAGCATGACTTTGTCCATGTGTCGATCCTTTGAGATCGCAACCTTACCTAGACCCAATACGTGACTTTTGCCTTTGTCAGCGAAGATGATATGCTTCAGATGCGATGGTGATAAGGGAGCATCCATCAATAGATTCTAGTCACCAGTCATGTGATTCATACATCCACTATCGAGGACCCACTCATTTTGTCACGACCGGTTTTCCGGGTAATAAATTTCCAGAAAAGACCGTCGTGCTCATCAGTCCCAGGATTACTGTTAGCTGATGAGGCTCCAGCTTGATACAGAAATTCCAAGCAGAAAACAAAATATGTAGTACAAGGCCATTCTGGCCTGTGAGTACAACAAAAGTTTTCTAGTGGTTGATGGCGGAAGCGGGTTGTGAAACATCAGTGTCTATGGGACTCCATTTCCCACGGGAACAGCTGACCAGGTTAACTCCTATCTTCATGAGGCTGCTATCTCCATTACTTAGGTTCCGGGGCTGTCATCGCGTCGCTCCTCTTCGTGCAAGAAAATCTGGCCAAGACAATAGCCAGGGACAAGCCAGTGAGTACTTTGAATGTACTCGCAAACATTATGAACACAGGTATAATATAACAATGATGTGTTGAAAATATTTTATGCTCATTACGTCAGTCACAAAAGATAAATAAATCTCTGATGCGTGCAAGCAAGTTAATTATAAAATTGCAATAACATAGTAGTATTAAAATTTATGAAATAAATAACAAGCAAAGCCACAGTCGGGCGTCTTAGCGACACCACATAAAGGGCTTTAAAAGAAATGCCACAGTCGGGCATCTGAGCGACACCACATAAAGGGCTTTAAAAGAAATGCCACAGTCGGGCGTCTGAGCGACACCACATAAAGGGCTTTAAAAGAAATGCCACAGTCGGGCGTCTGAGCGACACCACACAAAGGGCTCTAAAATAAATG
>NC_041387.1:462337256-462356857 GCF_002162155.2 Triticum dicoccoides | reverse complement strand
CATAAAGGGCTTTAAAAGAAATGCCACAGTCGGGCGTCTGAGAGACACCACATAAAGGGCTTTAAAAGAAATGCCACAATCGGGCGTCTGAGCGACACCACATAAAGGGCTTTAAAAGAAATGCCACAGTCGGGCGTCTGAGCGACACCACATAAAAGGCTTTAAAAGAAATGCCACAGTCGGGCGTCTGAGCGACACCACACAAAGGGCTTTAAAATAAACAATTATAGTGAATATCCCGGAGGTAGAACCATCCCAGAGATACTCGATAATAACAATAATATCACGGGTTAGTCAACAATAATAATAATCATAATTATCACAAGTCACAGGTAGTAGTTCCAGTTCTGGTTAACAGTTTCACCTCCGAAGACCGACACTAAGACCGACACCTGACCCATCCCAGACTGTAATCCTTAACCATGGACACGGCTATTCGAATAGGTTTATTCTCTACAGAGGGTGTACTCTTTACCCACGAGTAACGGATTTTTTTAGTCCATCGGAACTAATTCCGTCTACGGTATTTTTGTTGAAAACACACCTAACTTGCACACACTAGCTTAACTCACACGTGTCTGGAATCACCCACGACACCTGTCAAGCAAACTCTAAGTGGGGAGGCTACAACCTCGCGTAGCATGGGATCAAATTTATATCGCGCGCTCTAAAGGGTGGCCTCCCCTCTTGGTCCCAACCGGAAACACCCATGCCCTCAGACCAGGTGGCCTGCCTACCAGCTACAACCGGTATCTTCCACCATGGCCTCTCTGTACGGTGTGTGCTAGAAAGAGGTTCACAACTTACTGAACCGTACTCTACTTGCTGTAGAGACGAGTGGTAGTACGAAACAAGTATGGGGGTTACTGGAACAAGACTCGATCTACGGTCGACTCAGGAGGTTTAAGTATTCCCTGCATGATTAGTATAACGAATATATTTCATCCAACAGAGTCACCGCTCATATCACCTTACCATGCCATACCAGACATAACCGTCCCGACGGAGACCGGCGACAAACTCATGCCTACCCAAGGCAGAGGTTTTCCCGGGCTCCTGCCGGTATGCATGCAAGGCACATGAGGGTGATTATCATCACAAGTGTGTCCATTTCCAACAGCATGGAAATCAATAACATGCACCCATGCATATGATCATAACACATGAAATAACAAGTTTCTCCAAAGTGAGGTGATGTTATGAACGTGTCATCGAACACACAAAAATATTATGCCGGGGTTCAGAATGCTTGCCTTCAATGTGTGGAAAGGCAGGGTGCACTCCAAAACTTGAAACATTTCTCCTCTCTTCAAAAATCCTATTTTAGCAATATAAAAGAATTAACACACAAAATAAAAACAGCACCAAAAGTTGTTCTAAATTTTTTTCAAATAAATCTTTAAATAAACTAGGTGAAATTTGAGAGAGGTCGGAAAAAGAATCATTTCATTTGGAGTTGTATTTAAAAAGATATAACCAGTCAAAGTTTTGCTCAAATCTGATTTTAAATAAGACAGAAAAGAAAAGCGTTTCAGAATGGAATACGCTTTCGAAGCGGGAGAAACGTACTGGGGTGGATTACGCCTTCACTTAAACACGTGGACGGCGCGGTGAGACACTGACAGTGGGTCCCGGGGGCCCACTAGTCAAGTTTGCCTATTTCTTTTCCCCCCTTCTTTCTCTGTCCCGAGCGGAGGCGGAGCTCCGGCGATCGTCGCCGGCGACTGGCGGCTCCTCGCAGGGCCCCGAGGGAGGGGATGGATCCGCCACTCCAGGGCGGTCATCTCGGTGGTCGACAGGCCGGTGGGGACGGAGGGAGTTGTCGGCGGCGAACTTCGCGGTGGAGGAGGCTTCGGTGGCAGAGTGGTTTTGGGGCGAATGTGGTTCCCGATCAAAATCGAGTAGGGGGTTGGGTTCCTGGAAGGAAGGAGGTGTTCTTGCTCAAGAGAAATGGGAGGGAGAGGCCCTGGTGGCGCTGGAAGAGCTGGGGCCATGGCGGCGGTCGCTGCTGCCGGAGGTGGGGAAGATGACCTCCCCGGGTCGATTGGCTGCCCCAAGGGGTCCTAGGGGATGGCTTAAGAGTCGCCTGCGTGCTCGGAAGGTTTTGGTGCGTCCTTTTATAGCGCGACGAGGTCGGTTCCGCGGCGGTGGATGAGGACGCCGGCGAACCGCCCCTCTGTAGCTTGCATGGCGTCGTGGCGGCGACGAACGCTAGCGGGAACGCTTGCGGATGAGTTCGGGCTGTGCCAGGGGCCAGGTGGCGAGCCGGGGTGGCTTGGGCGGTGCTGAACGGAGCAGAGGCTGTCGGCCGACGCCGGCGTGCCGCCAAAAGTGCTCTAGCGGTGGCGCTGTAGGGTGCCAGGGTGGGCTGGCGTGTAGTGGTGAGGCGGGGAGTGCGTGGCAGCTAGCTGCAGGTGGTCACGAGTCGGAACGGGTGCGGGGTGAGACGCGGCGGCTCGGTTGCACGCGTGTGCCAAACGCACGCTCTGCTCACGCTCTGGGTGTGCACGGAACGTGCTTGAAGAAATGCCAGTGCATGCTGCAGAGCTTGGGTTAGGCTGGAACTTAACAGATACAGGCCAGGAGCCACTGGGAGTCTAGTGGACATGTTAGTTCTATTAGGGGTGCAAGCTCCCAGTGCAATGTCAAAAGTCATGTCAAAACAGATCATGCCCATAAGGTGTTTGACAAAATGCTAAGGGCACTTAGGCATTTCTTGGGGTGGCCAAATCCTCCATATCAGGGTCTCTTTGGATGCACAAGAGGGTGGTGAGGTTAGTTGGTGAAATGCACAAACTTGTTAGTGCAAGTCTTGCAAAACTACAATTCTGGACAGGAAATAAATGACATTATTTCATGAACCAAAATTAATCCAATGGGTGCATGCTCCTGGATTTAGGGGTTTGGTAGGGCTGTCTACAAGTAGGAGAAAACACAAGATCTTTGGAGCAAAATTAAATAGGGTTGCAGTAGAAATCACAAGGCTGGACCAGAATGAAAAAGAGGATGATTCACTCAATTTTTTCAAAGAACATAAATAGGTTTTTGCACAAAGTGGAATAATAGGCTCCTACTGACCTCCCCTAATTTTGGTAGAAGTTTTAAAGAAATATTTAAATAGGTTGTAGTGTAAAATTGCCCACTGGACCAGATTTGAAAACTTGGTGTAGAACTCAAAATATCCAATGAATGAAATATATTATTGCACAAAAGTGATTTAGAGACATCAAATGATATCTCCAAACCTTGGTGAAATTTTTAGTTAAATATATCAAATGGTTGTAGTTCAAAAAGAGCTCCAAATTTTAAGACAAGTCATTTAATGAATAAAGCTCAGGGTGAAATAATTTTATAAATAAATCTCCTGATTGAGAGATGTTTTTTTTAAATGAGAGGGAAAATAAGTCCAATATATTTTGGAAGGATCCACTTGGGAAAAATTTCTTAATATTAAAAGAAAAGTTTTGAAATCAACAGAGATATACTTGCATTCAAAAATTTTAAACTCTTGGCAAAATTTTAATAACTAAAACCTGGTTAAATTTTTGGGGTGTTACAATACTACCCCCCTTAAGAAAAATCTCGTCCTCGAGATTTAATAAGAGTCGTTGTGAAAAACAAAAGTTCCATATGCGTTCGAGCGGTTGTGAGACTGCTGCCGTGGTGCTGCGTGAATAAAAATAATAATAATCCACGTAGTGAGGGGATAAATGATGCAGCAATTCAGTAAAAAGAAAACTCATACTAGGATCTTTCGCGGTTACACAAGTTAATCACGAAGAAAAATTACTCATACCAGTAGAAACTAAATACTCGACTCGTCGCACAAATTTGGGGTACCATGCATAAGATACACGCAAATATAAATGCTGCAAAAACAAATACAGTAGTGACGTCTAAAATGAAAACGGTAACTGGGTGGGGTCCTGATAAAATGTCTCTGGTAAAGGGATACACTCCTCTTCTATCGGAGGAAGTGGATTGACCAGTCGATGTATGCGTCTCTCCGGGTCGGGCCTCAGTGGTCTGCCGATGGCAATCTGAGGATTCAGATCAGTGAGATCCTGGAGATAATCCATCACTCGTTGGTTCAAATGCTCTTGAGTGATGATGTACTGGATAAGGTTGGCCAGAACTGGGTCTCTCTCAATACGCCCACCGGGAAAAGACGTTACTTCTCCGGGTGCTGCACGGCTCGGAAAGTAATAATATCCTCGTTCGCGGGCATAGGGTACTGCGGATCGAAGACGAGCAATCGCTTCTTTCGCAGCAGCTTCTATGGCCAGGTTTGGGGTTGGCATAGATTTCCCCACGAAGGAAACTTCCGTTGGATCTTGATTGGAGTCTATGGGAGGGATGTGCACTGCTGCCCAATATTTCGAGGTGGAAGGGGTGATCCTTGATTTGAACAGCTCGTACTGAGGTGGCTGGGTAGAACCCATGGTACTGTGGGTAAAATCCCACAATATTTTGACAAAGCTACCTGGGGTTGCATCTGGGGTTCTCAGATGAATGCTGGGGCTCGGCATGACAGGAAAAAGTTGTGAGTGTGGTGCACAAGGTGAGGGTTGCTGGGTAAGGTCACAAGGTGGCCTTTATATAGCAATGGAGCCGGATTCGTTTTACCGTGGTGAAAGGTAATAAATTCGCCAGCTTAGCTCCAAAGGTCAGGTCAGTGTCAGAGATACACATATCTCATAAAGAGACGTGTTACTGTGGTTGTCGTCGGGTTGGTTTTGGTAGTTGTGCCCGGAAAAATATGCAACTATGCGCTGACCAAATATGCAAGGCTACTATTAAAACAGAGGCACAACGACAGGCTGCGTTAATATACACGGTCGCATGATTACAAAGTGAGGATACACTGAGACTCGGTACTACTCGTACGGCTTAGTCTACTTCGTTTATGTCTAAACGGGCGTGCCTGGTGGATGTCGAGGCTTCTCCACGTGTCTCACTGCCGGGATTAGTCGGAGATGGCGGAGGAACTGCAGGGTCGGGGTAGTGATGATGACCATCGCGGGGATTGTTGGCCACAACCCCGTTGGAGTGTGCTCCCAAAAGGCGACGAAGCACTTCTGGGGTCATCAAAGCATCTCGGCTGATGGCTGGAGCTGATCTTGGGGTCTCGATCGGTTGTCCAAACAGCATGACTGGGTTGTCGGTGTTGGGCTCGTTTCCTTCTCTCGCCGGGGCTCGACGAACCAGCTCTCCACGAGCTGCAATTAAATCAATAGTGATTTGATCGCACAGTTCCTCTAGTGCACTTACATAGCGCACCAGGTGCAACAATGCAGGATCTGTCTCGTGATCTCCGTTGGCAACTTGGGGTGGTCTACCATACCCTTCGCGTCTGGGGTAGTAGTGGGACGAGCGGCAGTTAACTCTGGGCGACAAGTGCCTGAGATGAACTATAGCCTCTCGAGCAGCTAGTTGTATGGCTTGTGGCTCAAAGGAAGTTGTTCTTCCGGTGAACCTGTAGGGGCGTTCGGGTGCTAGACCCCTACCGTAGATGTGTACAGTGGCCCAGAATTGACGGTCTTCACCGCTCATGGGTCCTTGGTACACAACAAATTCTGGTGGCTCTTCTAACGCATAGGCACGACGGGTGAGGTTTGCGAGTATGGTCACAAAACCTCCAAGGTTGGTTGCTGTGGTCTTGTTGTGCACTATGGGTCCAGGCATTGTGGCTCGGTTTGGGGTAGCGGCTGTGCTGTGCTGGGTTGAGACTAGCGTGCCCTTTTTATAGGAAAAAGGGGACGGAGTCTTCTTCCGCACACTTGCGAATGAGGCGCCTTGGGTGCTGGTCACTGGTGTGCGATCGACAGGCTAGGCTGATAGGTTGGGCACCGACTGCCAAAAGTGTCGGGATTACTGTGTGGCTATCTTGCACGAGAAGCTTGGCTGGGGTTTGGCTAAGGTCTAGTGGGTTGGTTTGCCTAAGTTTTTCGACCTGGCTAAGATAGGATTAGCCAATGGTCAGCCTGGCTCTGATACCAAGTCTGTCATGACCGGTTTTCCGGGTAATAAATTTCCAGAAAAGACCGTCGTGCTCATCAGCCCCAGGATTATTGTTAGCTGATGAGGCTCCAACTTGATACAGAAATTCCAAGCAGAAAACAAAATATGTAGTACAAGGCCATTCTGGCCTGTGAGTACAACAAAAGGTTTCTAGTGGTTGATGGCGGAAGCGGGTTGTGAAACATCAGTGTCTATGGGACTCCATTTCCCACGGGAATAGCTGACCAGGTTAACTCCTATCTTCGCGAGGCTGCTATCTCCATTACTTAGGTTCCGGGGCTGTCATCGCGTCGCTCCTCTTCGTGCAAGAAAATATGGCCAAGACAATAGCCAGGGACAAGCCAGTGAGTACTTTGAATGTACTCGCAAAAATTATGAACACAGGTATAATATAACAATGATGTGCTGAAAGTATTTTATGCTCATGACGTCAGTCACAAAAGATAAATAAATCTCTGATGCGTGCAAGCAAGTTAATTATAAAATTGCAATAACATAGTAGTATTAAAATTTATGAAATAAATAACAAGCAAAGCCACAGTCGGGCGTCTTAGCGACACCACATAAAGGGCTTTAAAAGAAATGCCACAGTCGGGCGTCTGAGCGACACCACATAAAGGGCTTTAAAAGAAATGCCACAGTCGGGCGTCTGAGCGACACCACATAAAGGGCTTTAAAAGAAATGCCACAGTCGGGCGTCTGAGCGACACCACATAAAGGGCTTTAAAAGAAATGCCACAGTCGGGCGTCTGAGCGACACCACATAAAGGGCTTTAAAAGAAATGCCACAGTCGGGCGTCTGAGCGACACCACATAAAGGGCTTTAAAAGAAATGCCATAGTCGGGCATCTGAGCGACACCACATAAAAGGCTTTAAAAGAAATGCCACAGTCGGGCGTCTGAGCGACACCACATAAAGGGCTTTAAAAGAAATGCCACAGTCGGACGTCTGAGCAACACCACACAAAGGGCTTTAAAATAAACAATTATAGTGAATATCCCGGAGGTAGAACCATCCCAGAGATACTCGATAATAACAATAATATCACGGGTTAGTCAACAATAATAATAATCATAATTATCACAAGTCACAGGTAGTAGTTCCAGTTCTGGTTAACAGTTTCACCTCCGAAGACCGACACTAAGACCGACACCTGACCCATCCCAGACTGTAATCCTTAACCATGGACACGGCTATTCGAATAGGTTTATTCTCTGCAGAGGGTGTACTCTTTACCCACGAGTAACGAATTTTTTTAGTCCATCGGGACTAATTCCGTCTACGGTCTTTTTGTTGAAAACACACCTAACTTGCACACACCAGCTTAACTCACACGTGTCTGGAATCACCCACGACACCTGTCAAGCAAACTCTAAGTGGGGAGGCTACAACCTCGCGTAGCATGGGATCAAATTTATATCGCACGCTCTAAAGGGTGGCCTCCCCTCTCGGTCCCAACCGGAAACACCCATGCCCCCGGACCAGGTGGCCTGCCTACTAGCTACAACCGGTATCTTCCACCATGGCCTCTCTGTACGGTGTGTGCTAGAAAGAGGTTGACAACTTACTGAACCGTACTCTACTTGCTGTAGAGACGAGTGGTAGTACGAAACAAGTATGGGGGTTACTGGAACAAGACTCGATCTACGGTCGACTCAGGAGGTTTAAGTATTCCCTGCATGATTAGTATAACGAATATATTTCATCCAACAGAGTCACCGCTCATATCACCTTACCATGTCATACCAGACATAACCGTCCCGACGGAGACCGGCGACAAACTCATGCCTACCCAAGGCAGAGGTTTTCCCGGGCTCCTGCCGGTATGCATGCAAGGCACATGAGGGTGATTATCATCACAAGTGTGTCCATTTCCAACAGCATGGAAATCAATAACATGCACCCATGCATATGATCATAACACATGAAATAACAAGTTTCTCCAAAGTGAGGTGATGTTATGAACGTGTCATCGAACACACAAAAATATTATGCCGGGGTTCAGAATGCTTGCCTTCAATGTGTGGAAAGGCAGGGTGCACTCCAAAACTTGAAACATTTCTCCTCTCTTCAAAAATCCTATTTTAGCAATATAAAAGAATTAACACACAAAATAAAAACAGCACCAAAAGTTGTTCTGAAATTTTTTCAAATAAATCTTAAAATAAACTAGGTGAAATTTGAGAAAGGTAGGAAAAAGAATCATTTCATTTGGAGTTGTATTTAAAAAGATATAACCAGTCAAAGTTTTGGTCAAATCTGATTTTAAATAAGACAGAAAAAGAAAAACGTTTCAGAATGGAATACGCTTTCGAAGCGGGAGAAACGTACTGGGGTGGATTACGCCTTCACTTAAACATGTGGACGGCGCGGTGAGACACTGACAGTGGGTCCCGGGGGCCCACTAGTCAGGTTTGCCTATTTCTTTTTCCCCCTTCTTTCTCTGTCCCGAGCGGAGGCGGAGCTCCGGCGATCGTCGCCGGTGACTGGCGGCTCCTCGCGGGGCCCCGAGGGCGGGCATGGATCCGCCACTCCAGGGCGGTCATCCCGGTGGTCGACAGGCCGGTGGGGACGGAGGGAGTTGCCGGCGGCGAGCTTCGCGGCGGAGGAGGCTTCGGTGGCAGAGTGGTTTTGGGGCGAATGTGGTTCCCGATCAAAATCGAGTAGGGGGTTGGGTTCCTAGAAGGAAGGAGGTGTTCTTGGTGAAGAGAAATGGGAGGGAGAGGCCCTGGTGGCGCTGGAAGAGCTGGGGCCATGGCGGGGGTCGCTGCTGCCGGAGGTGGGGAAGATGACCTCCCCGGGTCGATTGGCTGCCCCAAGGGGTCCTAGGGGATGGCTTAAGAGTCGCCTGCGTGCTCGGAAGGTTTCGGGGCGTCCTTTTATAGCGCGACGAGGTCGGTTCCGCGGTGGTGGATGAGGACGCCGGCGAACCACCCCTCTGTAGCTTGCATGGCGTCGTGGCGGCGACGAACGCTAGCGGACACGCTTTCGGATGAGTTCGGGCTGTGCCAGGGGCCAGGTGGCGAGCCGGGGTGGCTTGGGCGGCGCTGAACGGAGCAGAGGCTGTCGGCCGACGCCGGCGTGCCGCCAAAAGTGCTCTGGCGGTGGCGCTGTAGGGTGCCAGGGCGGGCTGGCGTGTAGTGGTGAGGCGGGGAGTGCGTGGCAGTTAGCTGCAGGTGGTCATGAGTCGGAACGGGTGCGGGGTGAGACGCGGCGGCTCGGTTGCACGCGTGCACCAAACGCACGCTCTGCTCGCGCTCTGGGCGTGCACGGAACGTGCTTGAAGAAATGCCAGTGCATGCTGCAGAGCTTGGGTTAGGCTGGAACTTAACAGATACAGGCCAGGAGCCACTGGGAGTCTAGTGGACATGCTAGTTCTATTAGGGGTGCAAGCTCCCAGTGCAATGTCAAAAGTCATGTCAAAACAGATCATGCCCATAAGGTGTTTGACAAAATGCTAAGGGCACTTAGGCATTTCTTGGGGTGGCCAAATCCTCCATATCAGGGTCTCTTTGGATGCACAAGAGGGTGGTGAGGTTAGTTGGTGAAATGCACAAACTTGTTAGTGCAAGTCTTGCAAAACTACAATTCTGGACAGGAAATAAATGACATTATTTCATGAACCAAAATTAATCCAATGGGTGCATGCTCCTGGATTTAGGGGTTTGGTAGGGCTGTCTACAAGTAGGAGAAAACACAAGATCTTTGGAGCAAAATTAAATAGGGTTGCAGCAGAAATCACAAGGCTGGACCAGAATGGAAAAGAGGATGATTCACTCAACTTTTTCAAAGAACATAAATAGGTTTTTGCACAAAGTGGAATAATAGGCTCCTACTGACCTCCCCTAATTTTGGTAGAAGTTTTAAAGAAATATTTAAATAGGTTGTAGTGTAAAATTGCCCACTGGACCAGATTTGAAAACTTGGTGTAGAACTCAAAATATCCAATGAATGAAATATATTATTGCACAAAAGTGATTTAGAGACATCACATGATATCTCCAAACCTTGGTGAAATTTTTAGTTAAATATATCAAATGGTTGTAGTTCAAAAAGAGCTCCAAATTTTAAAACAAGTCATTTAATGAATAAAGCTCAGGGTGAAATAATTTTATAAATAAATCTCCTGATTGAGAGATGTTTTTTTTAAATGAGAGGGAAAATAAGTCCAATATATTTTTGAAGGATCCACTTGGGAAAAATTTCTTAATATTAAAAGAAAAGTTTTGAAATCAACAGAGATATACTTGCATGCAAAAAATTTAAACTCTTGGCAAAATTTTAATAACTAAAACCTGGTTAAATTTTTGGGGTGTTACACATTTGTCTTGGGTTGATCATCCTGCAGATGAATTAGTGCAACTTACAAACTCATATACTTCATCAGTGAAGAATATGACATCAATATCATCAGATCAATTTCATCAAGCAATAGAATAGATAAAATAGTATGAGGACGTGAGAAATGAAGGTTCATTTCTTCTTGATTAGCCTGCATCCTTTCAGGCAATTTTCAGATCTCCAGCAAATTCTTCAGACATTTTAAGGACGTCTACAGACCTGACCCTGCATAAGATATTAGTTATTTTTCTTCACCACCCACATCTGAAGGGGTGGCAAAGAATTCATCACTCTACGAGCTCCATATGAGAAAGGTGGCATAGAAGGCAGTCCACTTTGTTTCACATAAGAGGAGTTAGGATAAGCATATGAGTAAGCAGAGAAATTCTTCGAGGACTTATGAACATAATGGTTAGAAGAATAATGCTCATATTCATTGCCCTTAGCTCTTCCCTGCGAAACAGAGGGGTTAGCACGATGATAACCATATGAGGACATTGATCCTTTTGAGGAATTTGATCCACATGAGGAATTTGGTCCATATGAAGAATTTGATCTAGAGTTCTTATTCTTCGCAGGTGGTGTCATGAGGACATTCACTTGAAGACTTTCAAGCACCTTTTGGGAACCCAGATTTTCTTAATAGGGGAACCGTTCCTACAGTTAGTGCCAACATATCTAGCAAATACTTCACCATTCTGATTTTTGAACAGTTTATAGTTGGAGTCAAATGACTCATCAGAAGAATGAGGAGATTCACATGTAAAGCCAGATAAATTGTATGGATCAACTGGAGGTCCCTTTGCAGGAACCCATGAGGTTTTGGGGGTACTTCTCAGGCTTCCAATATGTTCCATCAGCATTGAGTTTCCTCTCAAAGGAAATACCCTCTTTCCTAGGGTTCCTGTTGAGGATCTGCTTTTTAAGCACGTCACAAAGAGTCTGATGCCCTTTGAGGCTTTTGTACATGCCTGTCATGTACAATTCCTTCAGCCCGACATCGTCAGTGATACTAGCAATGTCCTCAGATGACGAATTAGTGATAGCAGAGACAGATGAAGAATTTTTAGCATTAGAAGCATTTGAACATTCATGTGAAGAATTAGCAGTTTCACGTTCAATGCACTTCAAACATGGAGGAACAAATTCTTCCTGAGTAGCGCTGATTTGTTGAGCAAGTAATGAATCGCGCTCCTTCTGAAGATCTTCATAACTCACTCTTAGCTTCTCAAGATCTTGCTTTCTTTGAAGAAATTCATAAGAAAGCTTCTTGTGATCATATAAGAGAGTGTTATGATGACCTTGAAGGGTGTCAAACTTGGACTGAAGTCTCTGAAGACTTTCAGCCAAAGCTTTCGACTGATCCATTTCTTCACCCAACATATCATCGCTCTTATTTAGCATGTATTGAACTTTTTCCAAAGCTCTTTGTTGTTTAGTGGCAAGGGAAGCAAGTTTGACATAGCTGGGTCCAAATTCATCTCCAGATTCATCATCACTGGACTCGGATAGGTAGCATTCAGTTACCTTAGCACCTTTTGCCATAAGGCATGGTGTAGAAGATGATGATTCTGGTTTGAATGTCATCGCATTGAGAGATTCCTTGAAATCCTCAAACCAAGGATCATGACGGGTTTGATGTCCTTCATAGACCTTAGAGAGACGGTCCCAGATAAGCTTTGCATGATTGAGATGCATGATTATCTGAACTGATTTTGAGACAGACAGGAGCAGATGACGTCCTTTGTCGTAAGGTTGAGAAGAGTGTACTTGCGAATGTCATCAGCTTCCGCCAACTTGCACAGATCTGTAAGACCAATCTCGGTGACGGTCCATAGCTCGTTGTTCATTGCCATGAGGCGCTTCCTCATCGTGGCCTTCCACTTGGGATAATCATGACCGTGAAAGATGGGGCATGTCACTTTCTTCATACCTGTGGTCGACATAACTAAAACTCCAGGCGGTTAAAAAAATCACACAGAACAAGGGAATACCTTGCTCCGATACCAATTGAAAGTGCGTTATATCGACTAGAGGGGGGTGAATAGGCGATTTTTATGAATTATTCACTAAGGAAATTGCTGGTGAGGAAATTCCTTAGCGAAGAACTACTTGCAGCAGAATAAGTACTCAAAAGTAAATATAACAGAACACAAGCATAGTCATCATAATGAAATGAAGACAAGCACAGAGTACAGAAAGCGTAAACACAGGATAACACAGGATGAAGACGGACAGACTGAAGAAATTGAATTGAGGAAATTGAGAAAGTCTTCATTCAAAGTCTTCAAACAGATATGAACAAGCACACAACAACTGAAATGAGGAAATGAATGAGTTGAGGAAATAGAACCAGTAAGCTTGGTGAAGAAAATGATTTGGTACACCAGTTCCAACTGTTGTCTCAGTTGTACGTCTGGTTGGAGCGGCTAGGTATTTAAACCTGAGGACACAGTCCCGGATACACAGTCCTCATCGTATTCTCCTTGAGCAAAAGTCACACAGACCTCGCCCAATCACTCGTGGTAAGTCTTCAAGTGACTTCCAAACCTTCATAGACTCGGTCACTCAGTGATCCACAATTCCTCTTGGATGCTCTAGACCATGACGCCTAACTGTCTGGAAGAAGCACAGTCTTCAAAGGTAACAAGCGTCGGATCCACGCAGGATCAATCTCTTCAGTGATGCTCAATCACTTTGGGTTTGAAGGTGTTTGGGTTTGGGTTTTCCTCACTCGATGATTTTCGCTCAAAGTCCTCGGAGGACGGGATGCTCTCAAATGACAAGTGTTAGTTTCTCTTGGAGTAGCCAACCAGCTAGTGGTTGTAGGGGGCGGCTATTTATAGCCTAGGGAGCAGCCCGACATGATAAGACATAAATGCCCTTCAATGATATGACTGTTAGGTGGGTAGATATTTTGGGACAGCTGGCGCATAGCACATCAATGGTCGGCATTTTGAGTCTCAAATTCCCCAGGGCTATCATGTTCCTCACTGTGTAGGCAATCCGCACTGGCGAATTCCTAACTCCTCAGTCAGAACAAATTCCTCAGTGACCAGAAGAACTAGGTGTAGGATTTTGAGTTGAGCATCACATGGAAATTTTTCCTTAGTATTTCCTCGACCCCCTTTAACAGTACGGTGTTTCCTATGACTCAAGAAAGAGAAAATGAAACTACGAAAACAAAAGTCTTCACGCTTCATGTTCCTCGCATGATTGCCTAGTCTTCAAGGTCACACCAATTTCTTCACTTTCAAAGTCTTCAGAAAGTCTTCAGAAATACAAAGTCTTCAGTCGAAGAACTTCATTTTTAGGGGTCGACTTTCTTTGTAAATATCAATCTCCTCATAGACTTATAGACCTGTGTACACTCACAAACGCATCAGCCCCTTAACCTATAAGTATTCAACACACGAAAATCACTAAGGGGCACTAGATACACTTACATGCCAAAACTTTTCCATTGAATATATGTCAAGCTCCTAACCTCCTAGTACCTAGCAAATACATGACCCTTTAGCATGTGAGACTGTAGGTTCGGTGAAGTATAGACATGACTTGAAACTCCTTCTGATCAATGATCAATAGCAGAACCGTGGACATCCCTATTGACCCTGCTACTTCTTGAGCTTGCGTTGGTTTTTCCCTTGAAGAGGAAAGGGTGATGCAGCAAAGTAGAGATAAGTATTTCTCTCAGTTTGAGAACCAAGGTATCAATCCAGTAGAGACAACGCACAAATCACCGAATACCCACACAAACAATCAAACAAACTTGCACCCAACACGATAAAGGGGTTGTCAATCCCTTCACGGTTACTTGCAAAAGTGAGATCTGATAGAGATAGATAAATGATAAAGTAAATATTTTTGGTATTTTTGGTTTATAGATCGGAAAGTAAAAGATTGCAATAATAGTAGATCGGAAACTTGTATGATGGAAAATAGACCTGGGGGCCATAGGTTTCACTCGTGGCTTCTCTCAAGGTAGAAAATAATATGATACGTGAACAAATTACTTCCGAGCAATTGATAGAAGAGCGCAAAGTTATGACGATATCTAAGGCAATGATCATGAATATAGGCATCACGTCCGTGTCAATAAGACAGAAACGATTCTACATCTACTACTACTACTCCACACATCGACCGCTATCCAGCATGCATCTAGAGTATTAAGTTCATAAAGAACGGAGTAACGCATTAAGTAAGATGACATGATGTATATGAATTAACTCAAGCAATATGATGAAAACCCCATCTTTTTATCCTTGATGGCAACAATACAATATGTGCCTTGTTGCCCCTACTGTCACTGGGAAAGGACACCGCAAGATTGAACCCAAAGCTAAGCACTTCTCCCATTGCAAGAAAAACCAATCTAGTTGCCAAACCAAACTAATAGTTCGAAGAGAATTACAAAGATATCAAATCATGCATATAAGAATTCAAAGAAGATTCAAATAATATTCATAGATAAGCTGATCATAAATCCACAATTCATCGGATCTCAGCAAACACACTGCAAAAAAGTATTACATCAAATAGATCTCCAAGAACATCGAGGAGAACATGGTATTGAGAATCAAAGAGAGAGAAGAAGCCATCTAGCTACTAGCTATGGACCCGTAGGTCTGTGGTAAACTACTCACGCTTCATTGGAAGGGCAATGGTGTTGATGTATAAGCCCTTCATGATTGAATCCCCCTCCAGCAGGACGACGAAAAAGGTCCCTAGATGGGATCTCACGGGTACAGAAGGTTGAAGTGGTGGAAAAGTTCTTTCGTGGATGCCTCTATTGGTTTGGGGACATATGGGAATATATAGGCGAAAGAATTAGTTCAGGAGGTGCATGAGGGGCCCACAAGGGTGGGGGCACGCCCTACCCCCCTGGACGTGCCCTCCGTCCTTATGGCCGCATCATGGCTCCTCCGACTTCCTCTCCAAGTCTCTTGGTTGTCTTCTGGTCCAAGAAAAATCATCGCGAAAGTTTTATTCCGTTTGGACTCCGTTTGATATTCCTTTTCTGCAAAACTCAAAAACAGGGGAAAACAGGAACTGGCACTGGGCTCTAGGTTAATAGGTTAGTCCCAAAAATAATATAAAATAGCATATTAATGCATATAAAACATCCAAAACAGATAATATAATAGCATGGAACAATAAAAAATCATAGATACATTGGAGAGGTATCAAGCATCCCCAAGCTTAATTCCCGCTCGTCCTCGAGTAGGTAAATGATAAAAACAAAAAATTTGATGTGGAATGGTACCTAACATATTTATCCATGTAATCTTATTTATTGTGGCGTGAATGTTCAGATCCATAAGATTCAAAACAAAAGTTTAATATTGACATAAAAATGATAATACTTCAAGCATACTAATAAAGCAATCTTGTCTTCTCAAAATAACACGGCCAAAGAAAGCTATCCCTACAAAATCATATAGTCTGGCTATGCTCCATCTTCATCACACAAAATATTTAAATCATGCACAACCCCGATGACAAACCAAGAAATTGTTTCATACTTTTGATGTTCTCAAACTTTTTCAACTTTCAGGTAATACATGAGCGTGGGCCATGGACATAGCACTATAGGTGGAATAGAATATGGCGGTTGTGGAGAAGACAAAAGGAGGGAGATAGTCTCACATCAACTAGGCGTATCAATAGGCTATGGAGATGCCCATCAATAGATATCAATGTGAGTGAGTAGGGATTTCCATGCAACGGATGCACTAGAGCTATAAGTTTATGAAAGCTCAAAAGAAAACTAAGTGGGTGTGCATCCATCTCGCTTACTCACAAAGACCTAGGGCAATTTGAGGAAGCCCATCATTGGAATATACAAGCCAAGTTCTATAATGAAAAATTCCCACTAGTATATGAAAGTGATATCATAGAAGACTCTCTATCATGAAGATCACGGTGCTACTTTGAAGCACAAGTGAGGAAAAAGGATAATAACATTGCCCCTTCTCTCTTTTTCTCTCATTTATTTTTTTTCTTTTTTTTCTTTGGGCCTCTCATTTTTTGGCCTCCTTTTTTCTGTTTTTCATCCGGAGTCTCATCCCGACTTGTGCAGGAATCATAGTCTCCATCATCCTTTCCTCACTGGGACAATGCTCTAATAATGAAGATCGTCACATTTTTATTTACTTATAACTCAAGAATTACAACTTGATACTTAGAACAAAATATGACTCTATATGAATGCCTCGGCAGTGTACCAGGATGTGCAATGAATCAAGAGTGACATGTATGAAAAATTATTAAAGGTGGCTTTGCCGCAAATACGATGTCAACTACATGATCATGCAAAGCAATATGACAATGATGAAGCGTTTCATAATAAACGAAACGGTGGAAAGTTGCATGGAAATATATCTCTGAATGGCTATGAATGCCATAATAGGTAGGTATGGTGGCTGTTTTGAGGAAGGTATATGGTGGGTGTATGGCACCCGCGAAAGTTATGCGACACAAGAGAGGCTAGCAATGGTCGAAGGGTGAGAGTGTGTATAATCCATGGACTCAACATTAGTCATAAAGAACTCAGATACTTATTGCAAAAATCTATTAGTTATCGAAACAAAGTACTACGTGCATGCTCCTAGGGGGGGTAGATTGGTATGAAAAGACCATCGCTCGTCCCCAACCTCCACTCATAAGGAATACAATAAAAAAATCGTGCTCCGACTTCATCACATAATGGTTCACCATACGTGCATGCTACGGGAATCTCAAACTTTAACACAAGTATCTCTCAACTTCACAATCTCTCACTAGCCTGACTCTAATATCACCATCTTCATATCTCAACAATCATAAAGAATCAAACTTCTCATAGTATTCAATGCACTTTATATGAAAGTTTTTTATTATATCCTTCTTGGATGCCTATCATATTAGGACTAAATTTATAACCAAAGCAAATTACCATGCTGTTTAGAGACTCTCAAAATAATATAAGTGAAGCATGATAGTTCATCAATTTCTATAAAATAAAATCACCATCGTGCTCTAAAAAGATATAAGTTAAGCACTAGAGCAATATTGCCTAGCTCAAAAGATATAAGTGAAGCACATAGAGTATTCTAATAAATCATGATTCATGCGTGTCCCTCTCAAAAGGTGTGTCCAGAAAGGATGATTGTGGCAAACTAAAAAGAAAGACTCAAATCATACAAGACGCTCCAAGCAAAACACATATCATGTAGCGACCAGACCGCAAACGGTCAAGTCTCTGTGCAACAGTGTCATCCCTGGATCGGTAATGCTGACACACACAGTACTTGAGGAATTACAATAGAGTTTCAATCACACACTTATTACATCTAGTCCTCATAAAGAGTATTATTACATAAATAAATCATGGTTGAAGGCCATCTAAACTAGATAACAGCGGAGGGCTTCGAAGGTAAATGAGTTCATCAACTCCAATGGCATAGCTAAGTGCAAAACAACGACCTATCACACCTTATTCATTGTCTGAGTAGTCTGCAACATAAGACGTTGCGGCCCAAAACGGGTCAGCACATGGAATATGCTGGCATAGTTACATTGTAAAGCAATGATAATGCAAAGACTATATCAACATGCAATATTTGGCTGGTGGAGGCTGTAAGTTTCATGGTTTTGCATAAAGCTAGTTTTTCCCTACAACAAAGGAATAAATTTATTTAACTACTCCCATGTTGCCCATTATTTGAGAAGGTTCCTCCAACTCAAATCCCAATTAAAAGTATCATCATTAACCCACCATCAAAATTAATTAAAATAACGTGTTGAGATCACATCAATAGATTCGAGTACTAGATACTCAAGACGTCCATAACCGGGGACATGGCTAACCATGATTAGTTTATACACTCTGCAGAGGTTTGCACACTTTTCCCCACAAGACTCGACCGCATCCATGATCGGATGATCGAGACATAGCCTTTCTGAAGCATTAACTCTCTACTCCGGGTAGACAGTACCACCTACAACCCTCTACATCTGCTAGTCTACCTCTTCAAGAGCTCATGCAACTTACTCATCTATTCCAGAGCCCATAATGGCTTGTGGCTGCACACGAAAGTTTCTAGCTTGAATAATCTTATGGCCCCTTTGAGCCTGGGTGGCATTCCATAGGATAATCACATGGGTACTCCGGGATTTCCAAAACAGACAACCCTGGGTACTCCAGGTGCCTCAACCAATCCACCCAGATTTGTATTAAAGTTGCCACCTTAATCTTATCCAATTAAATAACTCTCAAACTTCCATGTGTGAATCACGATCCAATCCCCGTCTACGAGCATGGCTAAGCAATAATAAGCATAACGTATATTCCCGGGGTGATCAAAAGGTATTAGGTTCCTACCTCAATTACTACAACCAAAACCACATGTTCCCAATCGTACCAATGCAAATTATTTGTGGGGCAGAACTAATGCATAGTAAAACTGGGTATAAAAGAGTATGATCAAAGTGTAACTTGCCTTGCTGATGATCTGCAAACTCTAGTGATTCATAGAAACAAGCTTCACACTCCGGGTAATCTAGCGTAAACAAATAGTAGCATACATAAGCAATCACTCAAACGAAACACGAGAAAACTCGAGAAAAGATCCAAATCGAACACGAAACAAGAAATGGCTTAATCTAACAAGAGTCAAAACCTAGCAGCATTATTAACATGTGAATTAGATCTTAACAGAAAGTACATGTGCTTAGCTACGATTTGCAAAAATATTCAACTCAAACGGAGCAACGAAACACAAGATACGAACGAAACAAAATCGTTTACTAATCTGGACTAAAGTCAAATTTATAGTACCAAAATCATGTTCAAGTTTGTTAAATGGAAAGAGGGCTTCGAGACAAAGATTTAGGCACTGGTTTCATCTAATTTGGATAAACGAGTAAAAAGTTATACTAGATTGAAGATCAGGGGCAGAATCGCGATAAAAATAATCGCAGATAAATCCCTAGAAAATAAAATAAAATGAACAGACTAACGAATGAACATTCGCTGTCTGGACCTAACCGGCAAACAACGTTCGTTAAAACAAACGAATGGACGAACGTCCGCTAAATAAATAAACCGACGAAAAACCGAACCGATCTATAAAAAAACAGATCTAGGGTTTCCTAAAAAATAACCGACGGTTTTTACCTAAACCTAAAAGAAAAGACCGGCGGCGACGGCGAGATTCCGGCGGGACGGGGCGGCATCAGCGGCAGCACGGGC
>NC_041387.1:462301771-462336571 GCF_002162155.2 Triticum dicoccoides | reverse complement strand
ACGGGAGCGGGCGTCGGCGCGGCGGTGGGGCGTCGACGGTGGCGCACTGCGACGGCGAGGGGTGCGGGCTACAGCGGCGGGGCGATGTGGGGCGAGGGGGCGGCGGCGGCGCTATTTATTAGGGGGTGGGTGATACGTCTCCAACGTATCTATAATTTTTGATTGTTCCATGCTATTATATTACCCCTTTTGGATGTTTATGAGCTTTATTTTATACATTTATATCATTTTTGGGACTAACCTACTAACCGGAGGCCCAGCCCGTATTGCTGTTTTTTTTGCCTATTTCAGTATTTCGAAGAAAAGGAATATCAAACGGAGTCCAAATGGAATGAAACCTTCGGGAGCGTGATTTTTGGAACGAACATGATCCGGAGAGCTTGGAGTGCAAGTCAAGAAGCTTCTGAGGGGCCCACGAGATAGGGGGCCGCCCCCCCCCCCCTGTAGGGCGCGCCCCCTGTCTCGTGGGCCCCTCGGGAGGCCAGCGACGTACTTCTTCCTCCTATATATACCTATGGACCCTGAAAACATCCAGGAGCACCATGAAACACAATTTCCACCACCGTAACCTCCTGTATCCGCGAGATCCCATCTTGGAGCCTTCACCGGCACTTTTCCCGAGGGGGTATCAACCATGGAGGGCTTCTACATCAACATCCTTGCCCCTCGGATGAGTTGTGAGTAGTTTACCACAGACCTACGGGTCCATAGTTATTAGCTAGATGGCTTCTTCTCTCTTTTTGGATCTCAATACAATGTTCTCCCCCTCTCTTGTGGAGACCTATTCGATGTAATCTCTTTTTGCGGTGTGTTTGTCGAGATCCGATGAATTGTGGGTTTATGATCAAGTTTAACTATGAATAATATTTGAATATTCTCTGAATTCTTTTATGTATGATTGAGTTATCTTTGCAAGTCTCTTCGAATTATCAGTTTGGTTTGGCCTACTAGATTGGTCTTTCTTGCCATCGGAGAAGTGCTTAGCTTTGGGTTCAATCTTGCGGTGTTCTTACCCAGTGACAGAAAGGGTTGCAAGACACGTATTGTAATGTTGCCATCGAGGATAACAAGATGGGGTTTATATCATATTGCATGAGTTTATTCCTCTACATCATGTCATCTTGCTTAGTGCGTTACTCTGTTCTTATGAACTTAATACTCTAGATGCAGGCAGGAGTCGATCGATGTGTGGAGTAATAGTAGTAGATGCAGGCAGGAGTCGGTCTACTTGTTATGGATGTGATGCATATATACATGATCATGCCTAGATAATATCATAACTATGTGCTTTTCTATCAATTGCTCGACAGTAATTTGTTCACCCACCGTAATACTTATGCTATCTCGAGAGAAGCCTCTAGTGAAACCTATGGCCCCCGGGTCTATCTCTTATCATATTTTCTTTCAATCTACTTTTATTTGGATGTTTACTTTTTGCATCTATATTACAAAATACCAAAAATATATTACTATCTCTATTAGATCTCACTTTCGTAAGTGACCGTGAAGGGATTGACAACCCCTTTATTGCGTTGGTTGCGAGTTCTCAGTTTGTTTGTGTAGGTGCGTGGGACTTTTGAGGAGCCTCCTACTGGATTGATACCTTGGTTATCAAAATAGAGGTAAATACTTACGCTACACTTGCTGCATCACCCTCTCCTCTTCGGGGAAAACCAACGCTAGCTCAAGACGTAGCAAGAACGATTTCTGGCACCGTTGCCGGGGAGGTCTTCGCTCAAGTCAAGACATACCAAGTACCCATCACAAACCCATCTCCCTCACATTTACATTATTTGCCTCTCATTTTCCTCTCCCCCACTTCACCCTTGCCGTTTTATTCGCCCTCTCTTTCCCAATCTCCTCCTCTCTTTTCGCTTGCCATTTTTCTGCTTGCTTGTGTGTTGGATTATTTAATGCCATGGCACAAGATAATACCAAATTGTGTGATTTCTCGAATACCAATAATAATGATTTCATTAGTACTCCGATTGCTCCTCTTCATGATGTTGAGTCTTGTGAAATCTATGCTGCTTTGCTGAATCTTGTGATGAAAGATCAATTCGCCGGCCTTCCTAGTGAAGATGCCGCTACTCATCTAAACAATTTTGTTGATTTGTGTGATATGCAAAAGAAGAAAGATACGGATAACAATATTGTCAAATTGAAGTTATTTCCGTTTTCACTTAGAGAACGTGCTAAAGTTTGGTTTTCGTCTTTGCCTAAAAATAGTATTGATTCTTGGAACAAGTGCAAAGATGCTTTTATCTCGAAGTATTTTCCTCCCGCTAAGATCATCACTCTTAGGAATGATACTATGAATTTTAAACAACTTGATCATGAGCATGTTGCCCAATCTTGGGAAAGAATGAAATTGATGCTTCGCAATTGCCCTACTCATGGTTTGAATTTATGGATGATCATACAAAATTTTTGTGCGAGTTTGAACTTTGCTTCTAGAAATCATTTAGATTCGGCCGCAGGAGGCACGTTTATGGAAGTCATGTTAGGAGATGCTACAAAACTTCTTGATAATATTATGGCGAATTATTCTCAATGGCACACCGAAAGATCTTCTAGTAAAAAAGTGCATGCTATAGAAGAAATCAATGTTTTGAGTGGAAAGATGGATGAACTTATGAAGATGTTTTCTACTAAAAATAATCCTCTTGATCCTAATGATATGCCTTTGTCTTCTTTGATTGAGAATAATAATGAATCTATGGATGTGAATTTTGTTGGTAGGAATAGTTTTGGAAACAATGCTTATAGAGGAAACTTTAATGCTAGACCGTTCCCTAGTAATTCCTCTAATAATTATGGAAATTCCTACAATAATCCTTATGGTAATTTTAATAAGATGCCCTCTGATTTTGAGAATAGTGTGAAAGAATTTTTGATTTCTCAAAAGAATTTTAATGCTTTGCTTGAAGAAAAATTGCTCAAAGTTGATGATTTGGCTAAGAACGTTGATAGACTTTCGCTTGACGTTGATTCTCTTAAAGTTAGATCTTCCCCTCCTAAGCATGATATCAATGAGTCTCTCAAAGTAATGAGAATTTCCATTGATGAGTGTAAGGAAAGAACCGCTAGATTGCGTGCTAAAAAAGAAAGCTTTATAAAAGCGTGTTCTTCTAGTCTCCGTGAAAATAGTGATGAGGATCTTAAAGTTATTAATGCATCTCCGATTAGATCTATGTTTTGCAATATGAATTTTGATGATTATGGGACTGATGATGAATCAACTTTGCCTAGAAGGCGTCCCAAGAATTCGGAGTCTTTAGATCTTGATGCTAAATTTGGTAAAAGTGAGATTGGAGAATCCTCAACTTCTAATAATGTTGAACCCACTATCTCGGATTTCAAGGATTTTGACTATGATAATCGTTCTTTAAAAGGTTGTATTTCCTTGTTGCAATCCGTTGTTAATTCTCCTCATGCTTATATTCAAAATAAAGCTTTTACCAAACATATTGTTGATGCCTTGTTGCAATCTTATGATGAAAAACTTAATTTGGAAGTTTCTATACCTAGAAAACTTAATGATGAGTGGGAACCTACTATAAAGATTAGAATTAAAGATTATGAGTGTTTTGCCTTGTGTGATTTGGGTGCTAGTGTTTCCACGATTCCGAAAACTTTATGTGATATTCTAGGTTTCCATGATCTTGAAAATTGCTCTTTAAATTTGCACCTTGCGGATTCCACCATTAAAAAGCCTATGGTAAGGATCAATGATGTTCTTATTGTTGCAAATAGAAATTTGGTGCCCATAGATTTTATCGTTCTTGATATAGATTGCAATCTTTCTTGCCCTATTAATCTTGGTAGACCTTTCCTTAGAACGATTGGTGCGATTATTGATATGAAGGAACGGAACATTAGATTCCAATTTCCCTTAAAAAAGGCATGGAGCACTTTACAAGAAAGAAAGTCAAATTACCTTATGAATCTATCATGCGTGCTACTTATGATTCAAGTGCCAAAGATGGCACTCGTTAGATCTATCTTTGCTTTTATGCCTAGCTAGGGGCGTTAAACGATAGCGCTAGTTGGGAGGCAACCCAATTTTCTTTATGTTTTTTGTTTTTGCTCCTGTTTAGGAATAAACCTTGCATCTAATCTCTGTTTAGATGTGTTTTTTATCTTTTAGTTAGTGTTTGTGCCAAGTAGAACCTATAGGATAAACTACGATGATAGTTGATTTGATTCTGCTGAAAAACAGAAACTTTGGGCTCACGATAAAAAATTCAATAAATCACAGAAACGTGATTTTGCATTGATTCTTTTTGCTTCTGATCAATGGACAAATTTTCCAGTACTTCCTATTTTGGTAGGATTTTTAGAGTTCCAGAAGTTTGCGTTAGTTACAGATTGCTACAGACTGTTCTGTTTTTGACAGATTCTGTTTTTCGTGTGTTGTTTGCTTATTTCAATGCATCTATGGCTAGTAAATTAGTTTATAAACCATAAGGAAGTTGGAATACACTAGGTTTAACACCAAAATAAATAAATAATTAGTTCATGGCAGTACCTTATGTGGTGGTTTTGTTTTCTTTCACTAACGGAGCTTATAAGATTTCCTGTTGAGTTTTGTGTTGTGAAGTTTTCAAGTTTTGGGTAAAGCTTTTATGGACTATGGAATAAGGAGTGGCAAGAGCCTAAGCTTGGGGATGCACATGGCACCCCAAGATATTCAAGGATAGACAAAAGCCTAAGCTTGGGGATGCCCCGGGAAGGCATCCCCTCTTTCGTCTTCGTTCATTGGTAACTTTACTTGGAGCTATATTTTTATTCGCTACATGATATGTGTTTTGCTTGGAGCGTCATGTATTATATTAGTATTTGCCTTTTAGTTTTCCACAATCATCCTTGCTGTACACACCTTTTGGGAGAAGCCTATTTGATTAGAATTTGCTAGAATACTCTATGTGCTTCACTTATATCTTTTGAGCTTGATAGTTTTTGCTCTAGTACTTCACTTATATCTTTTAGAGCAAGGCGGTGGAATAATTTTGAAGAAATTGCTAGTCTATCATGCTTCACTTATATTATTTTGAGAGTCTTTTAGAACAGCATGGTATTTGCTATGGTTACAAAATTGGTCTTAGAATGATGAGCATCCAACTTGGGTATAATAAAAACTATCATAGAAAAAAAAAGAATTGGATGCTATGATCAACTTGATTCTTGATAATTGTTTGAGATATAAAGGTAGTAATGTTAGGGTCATGCTAGTGGGTAATTATGAAATTGAGAAATACTTTTGTTGAAGTTGGCAAGTCTCGTAGCATGCACGTATGGTAAAACTTGTGTGACAAATTTGTTGCATGAGGTGCTCTTTTGATTGTCTTCCTTACGAGTGGCAGTTGGGGACGAGCAATGGTCTTTTCCTACCAATATATCCCTCTTGGGGCATGCGTAGTAGTACTTTGCTTCGAGGGCGAAGTAGACTGTTGCAATAAGTATATGAGTTCTTTTTGACTAATGTGAGTCCATGGACATATGCACACTCATCATTTTACTTTGCTAGCCTTTATTATTACCGCGCAACTTTCGTCGATATCATAAACCCTTTATTTACCTTCCTCAAAACAGCCACCATACCTACCTATTATGAAATTTCCATAGCCATTCCGAGATATATTGCCATGCAACTTTCCACCGTTCCGTTCATATGACGCACATTACTTTTGTCATATTGCTCTTTGCATGATCATGTAGTTGACATCGTATTTGTGGCAAGGCCACCTTCATAATTTTCATAAATGTCGCTCTTTATTCATTGCATATCCCGGTACACTGCCGGAGGCATTCATATAGAGTCATATCTTGTTCTAGCTTTGAGTTGTAATTCTTGAGTTGTAAATCCATAAAAGTGTGATGATATTCATTATTAGAGCATTGTCCTAGTGTGGAAAGGATGATGAAGGCTATGATTCCCCCACAAGTCGGGATGAGACTTCGGACTTTACAAAAAGAAAGAAAAAAATGAGAAAAGAAAAAAATGAGAAAGGCCAAAAGAAAAAAAAAGAGGCCAAAGAAAAAAAAGAAGAAAAAGAAAAAGGGGAAAAGAAAAAGGAAAAAATAAAATGAGAGAAAAAGAGAGAAGGGACAATGCTACTATCTCTTTTTCCACACTTGTGCTTCAAAATAGCACCATGATCTTCATGATAGAGAGTCTCCTATGTTGTCATTTTCATATACTAAGTGGGAACTTTTCATTATAGAACTTGGCTTGTATATTCCAATGATGGGCTTCCTCAAAATGCCCTAGGTCTTCATGAGCAAGCAAGTTGGATGCACACCCACTTAGTTTCTTTTGTTGAGCTTTCATATATTTATAGCTCTAGTGCATCAGTTGCATGGCAATCCCTACTCACTCACATTGATATCTATTAATGGGCATCTCCTTATAGCCCGTTAGTATGCCTAGTTGATGTGAGACTATCTTCTCCCTCCTTTTGTCCTCACAACCACCATATACCACCATAGTGTTATGTCCATGGCTTACGCTCATGTATTGCGTAAGAGTTGAAAAAGCTGAAGCGCGTTAGCGCGTTAAAAAGTATGAAACAATTGCTCGGCTCGTCATCGGGGTTGTGCATGATGGGAGCATTTTGTGTAATGAAAATGAAACATCGCCTAACTATATGATTTTGTAGGGATAAGCTTTCTTTGGCTATGCTATTTTGATAGGACATGATTATTTGTTAGTATGCTTTGAAGCATTATTATTTTTATGTTTTATAAGCTTTTATTTTGAATCATTTGGATCTGAACATTCATGCCACAATAAAGAAAATCACATTATGAATTATGCTAGGTAGCATTCCACATCAAAATTTTCTTTTTTAGCATTTACCTACTCGAGGACGAGCAGGAATTAAGCTTGGGGATGCTTGATACGTCTCCAATGTATCTATAATTTTTTATTGTTCCATGCTATTATATTACCCCTTTTGGATGTTTATGGGCTTTATTTTACTCATTTATATGATTTTTGGGACTAACCTACTAACCGGAGGCCCAACCCGTATTGTTGTTTTTTTGCCTATTTCAGTATTTCGAAGAAAAGGAATATCAAACGGAGTCCAAACGGAATGAAACCTTCGGGAGCATGATTTTTGGAACGAACATGATCCGGAGAGCTTGGAGTGCAAGTCAAGAAGCTTCCGAGGGCCCCACGAGATAGGGCCCCCCTGTAGGGCGCGCCCCCTGTCTCGTGGGCCCCTCGAGCGGCCACCGACGTACTTCTTCCTCCTATATATACCTACGGACCCCGAAAACATCCAGGAGCACCACGAAACACAATTTCCACCGCCGTAACCACCTGTATCCGCGAGATCCCATCTTGGAGCCTTCGCCGGCACTCTGCCGGAGGGGGAATCAACCATAGAGGGCTTCTACATCAACATCCTTGCCCCTTCGATGAGTTGTGAGTAGTTTACCATAGACCTACGGGTCCATAGTTATTAGCTAGATGGCTTCTTCTCTCTTTTTGGATCTCAATACAATTTTCTCCCCCTCTCTTGTGGAGATCTATTCGATGTAATCTCTTTTTGCGGTGTGTTTGTCGAGATCCGATGAATTGTGGGTTTATGATAAAGTTTATCTATGAATAATATTTGAATCTTCTCTGAATTCTTTTATGTATGATTGAGTTATCTTTGCAAGTCTCTTCGAATTACCAGTTTGGTTTGGCCTACTAGATTGGTCTTTCTTGCCATGGGAGAAGTGCTTAGCTTTGGGTTCAATCTTGCGGTGTTCTTACCCAGTGACAGAAAGGGTTGCAAGACACGTATTGTATTGTTGCCATCGAGGATAACAAGACGGGGTTTATATCATATTGCATGAGTTTATCCCTCTACATCATGTCATCTTGCTTAATGTGTTACTCTGTTCTTATGAACTTAATACTCTAGATGCAAGCAGGAGTCGGTCAATGTGTGGAGTAATAGTAGTAGATGCAGGCAGGAGTCGGTCTACTTGTTATGGATGTGATGCCTATATACATGATCATGCCTAGATAATCTCATAACTATGCGCTTTTCTATCAATTGCTCGGCAGTAATTTGTTCACCCATCGTAATACTTATGCTATCTCGAGAGAAGCCTCTAGTGAAACCTATGGCCCCCGGGTCTATCTCTTATCATATTTGCTTTAAATCTACTTTTATTTGCATCTTTACTTTTTGCATCTATATTACAAAATACCAAAAATATATTACTATCTCTATTAGATCTCACTTTCGTAAGTGGCCGTGAAGGGATTGACAACCCCTTTATTGCGTTGGTTGCGAGTTCTTAGTTTGTTTGTGTAGGTGTGTGGGACTTTTGAGGAGCCTCCTACTGGATTGATACCTTGGTTCTCAAAACTGGGGGAAATACTTACGCTACACTTGCTGCATCACCCTCTCCTCTTCGGGGAAAACCAACGCTAGCTCAAGACGTAGCAGCGGGGTGGCGGCTGGCTTGGGGAGGGGGCGGCCTCGGGAGGCATGTCCCTCTTGGACTCGGGCGGCGGCGGCGATCCTCAGGACTCCGGTCCAGAGCCGGAGCTGGAGGCGGCGGCGCGCTGTGGGCCGACTGGGCCGCTGGCCCAGTACTGTCCACGAAACAGTTTTTAAAAATAATTTCCGCCCGAACAGAGAAATCCTAATAAAATATATATATTTTAAAAATTCCAAAAACAATTTTCACCATTTAAATAGAATATTTAGAACAAAGTGAATATTTTTCTGGCCTAAAAATGCAATTTTGCAAAATGCATATTTTTCTAATTCAAATAGAATAGCAATTACAAACGAGAAAAAAACATAATTTGATTTTAAAATTATTTCTCCAATATTTCTATGAATTTGAAGAAGTCATATTATCTTCCCTCATTTATTTTGATATAGGAAATATTTGGAGAGAGAAAAATAATAAAACCAAATTGATCCTTTCTTCAAATTTGAATTAAATTCAAATATGAATTTTGTGAAACCTCCAACTCTTTCCGTGGGTCCTTGAGGTGCTTGAGATTTCTAGGATCTCAACCAAATGCAAGAATAAATGTAATATGCATGCGATGATCTATGTATAACATCCAAATTGAAAATTGGGATGTTACAAACCTACCCCCCTTCAGATGAATCTCGCCCTCGAGATTCGGGTTGGTCAGCAAAAAGGTTTGGGTGGTCTCTACGAAGGTCTTCCTCTCGCTCCCAGGTGGCTCCCTCCTCGGTATGGTGGCTCCACTGAACTTTGCAAAACTTGATAACCTTGCTGCGAGTAACTTGGCTGGAAAACTCGAGAATCTTGACTGGCTTCTCCTCATAAGTCAAATCACTGTCTAACTGAATTGATTCCAGGGGAACTGTATCTCTCAGAGGAATATCGGCCATCTCCGCGTGGCATTTCTTCAACTTGGAAACGTGAAACACATCGTGAACTACTGACAATCCTTCTGGCAATTCTAGCTTGTATGCAACTTCTCCCATACGTTCCAAAACTCTGTATGGTCCCACAAAACATGGTGCTAGCTTTCCCTTAACTCCAAAATGCTTAACTCCTCAAAGTGGGGACACACGAAGATAAAGTGTGTCTCCAACTTCATAAACTGTCTCCTTGCGTTTAGAATCTGCATAACTCTTCTTCCTGGACTGAGCTACCTTGAGTCTATCGCGAATCAACTTAACCTTCTCTTCAAAGTCTTTGATTAAATCTGGTCCGAACAACTGTCGATCTCCAACTTCATCCCATAATAATGGTGTCCTGCACCTCCTTCCGTACAAAGCTTCAAAAGGGGCCATCTTCAAACCTGCTTGATAACTGTTGCTATAAGAGAACTCTGCATTTGGCAAATTGTCGTCCCAATAGATCCATAATCTAGCGCACAAGCTCTCAACATGTCCTCCAGAATCTGATTGACTCTCTCGGTCTGTCCATCTGTCTATGGATGAAAGGTTGTACTGAACTCTAGCCTAGTACCCAAAGTCTCATGCAACTCATTCCAGAACTTTGAAGTGAACTGGGTTCCTCTATCCGATACAATGGTCCTCGGAACTCCATGCGGACACACGATCCTGGTCATGTATATCTTCGCCAACTTAGCACTGGCATAGGTGGTCTTCACCGGGATGGAATGAGCTACTTTCGTCAAACGGTCAACTACAACCCAGATAGAGTCATAGCCTGATCGAGTCTTGGGCAATCCAGTGATAAAATCCATGCCAAGCTTATCCCACTTCCATTCGGGTATCGGCAATGGTTGTAGCAACCCAGCTGGCTTCTGATGCTCTGCCTTAACTCTCTGACATACATCACAAACTGCTACAAACTCGGCAATATCCTTCTTCATTCCTGTCCGTCAGAAACTTTCCTTCAAATCCAGATACATCTTAGTGTTTCCTAGGTGAATCGAATATGGCGAATCATGGGCCTCCTGCAGAATCAACTTCCTAATCTCGGGGTCATTGGGCACATATACGCGATCCTCAAACCATAAGGTGTCGTGCTCATCTTCACAAAATCCTTTGGCCTTTCCTTTGCTCATCATTTCCTTTATCTCAGCAATCTCCTTGTCAGTCTTCTGGGCTTCTCTGATCTTACTCATCAAAGTGGACTGAATTTCCAATGCTGCTACATAACCTCTCGGAACTATTTCCAAGCATAGCTCGCGAAGATCCTCTGCTAACTCCTTGGGTAATCCTCCGGTCATGAGCGTATTAACATAACTCTTGCGGCTCAACGTATCTGCTACTACATTGGCCTTTCTGGGATGATAGTGCAGTTTCATGTCATAATCCTTAATGAGTTCCAACCATCTCATTTGCCTGAGATTTAACTCTTTTTGTGTGAAGATATATTTCAAACTCTTATGATCCGTGTATACCTCACAGTGGTTTCCGATGAGAAAATGTCTCCATGTCTTCAGCGCATGCACTACGGCTGCTAACTCCAAATCATGCGTAGCATACTTCAACTCATGAGGTTTGAGCTGTCATGAGGCATATGAAACAACTCTTCCTTCCTGCATAAGCACTGCTCCAAGTCCTTGACGTGAAGCGTCGCAATACACTTGATAATCCTTTTGTTGATCTAGAAGAATCAGCATTGGGGCTGTAACCAAATGCTTCTTCAACTCCTGAAAACTGGCTTCACACTCCTCAGTCCAATTAAACTTGGTGTCCTTCTTCAAAAACTCTGTCATGGGCTATGCAATCCGGGAGAAATTCTCAATGAACCTCTGATAATATCGTGCGAGTCCAAGAAAACTCCTGATCTCTCCAACTGATGTGGGTGCCACCCATTTTGTCACAAAAACAACCTTGGTAGGGTCTACTGCTATTTCTTCTCCGGATATAACATGTCCGAGAAATCCAACTTCCTTTAACCAAAATTCACACTTGCTGAACTTGGCATACAACTGATGTTCTCTGGGCTTCTCAAGAACCAAACGCAAATGCTCCTTATGCTCTTCTTCGTTCTTTGAGTAGACCAATATCGTCAATGAACACCACGACGAACTTATCCAAAAACTCCATAAACACCTTGTTCATCATGTTCATGAAATAGGCAGGCGTGTTAGTCAGACCAAATGACATAACGGTATACTCATATAGCCTGTACCTTGTGGTAAAAGTTGTCTTAGGTATATCCTGCTCTCGAATCTTCAACTGGTGATAACCTGATCGAAGATCTATCTTTGAGAAAACTTTAGCTCCTTGCAACTGGTCAAACAAATCATTGATCATCGGCAAAGGTATTTGTTCTTGGTCGTCACTTCATTCAACGCACGATAATCAACAACCATCCTTAATGATCCATCCTTCTTCTCCACTAGAAGCACTGGGGCTCCCCAAGGTGATGAACTTGGTCGAATGTAACCTTTATCCAGCAACTCCTTAATCTGCTTCTTTATTTCTTCCAAATCCTTTGCAGGCATCCGATACGGTCTCTTTGATATTGGCCCGGTGCCTGGCAATAGCTCAATCAAAAACTCAATGTCTCGGTCCGGTGGCATGCCTGGTAACTCTTCGGGAAATACATCGGGGTAATCCTTCACCACTGGTACTTCCTCCTGTACAACTGCTGATAAGGAATTCACCTAAGTCCTCTTCGGCACATGCCGGGATACATACTTGATCCTTCTTCCTTCTGGGGTGGTGAGGAATATCGACTTACTAGCACAATCAATGTTCCCTCCATACTTCGATAACCAATCCATGCCTAATATTATATCCAATCCTTGTGACTCCAAAACTATTAGGTCAGAGGGAAACACATAGTTACCAATCCTCAAGGGTAACCGATCACACCATAGGCTGGCCATATACTCTGCTCCTGGCGAGGTTACTAACATGGTTGACCTAAGGGCTTGGGTTGACAGGTTATATGTATCCACAAAACCCCTTGATATGTATGAATGCGATGCACCAGTATCAAAAAGAACGAGTGCGGTAAATGTATTAATCAAAAACTTACCGACAACTGCGTCGGGTTGATCCTTAATCTCCTCCATGCTGATGTGGGTCACCTGACCTTTGGTGAAGGGGTTGGGCTTCTTGGCAGAACTTCCATTGCCATTTCCATTCTTGGCTTCAGGACATTCAGTGGCGTAATGTCCGGTCTTCTGGCACTTGAAACAGGTAATGTGGATCAGATCCCTCTTGGCTGGTGTTAAAGGGTTGGAACGGTTCTGGCTGCTGCTTCCTCCATTCCCATTGCCATTCCTGGCGCCATTATGGTTGTGCAAACTTGCTCCGTTGTGCATGTTCCCTCCATGGTTATGGCCTCCATGGTTGTGGGTATGTCCTCCCGAGTACGGGGAATAGCGGGGCTTCTGCTGGGCTCCTGAAGTGTACCTCCCCTGTCCATACTTCCTCTTGCGATTATCAATCTGTTGCTGCTTGCCTTCAATCATAAGAGCCCCATCTACCAACTCCTGGTAGTTGTTGAATGTTGCCACCATCAACTGCATGCTCAGCTCATCATTCAACCCTTCTAGAAACTTCTCTTGCTTAGCGGCATCCGTAGCTACGTCATCAGGGGTATAGCGTGCTAACTTACTAAACTCATCCACATACTAGCCCACTGTACGTCCTCCTTGGCGCCAGTTGAGAAACTCACGCTTCTTCATGCTCATAGCTCTAGTTGAAACATGGGCAGTGCGGAAAGCCTGCTGAAATAGATCCAATGTAACAGTGTCAATGAGGTAAGTGGCTATGAAATTCTCCCACCATGATGATGCAGGTACATCAAGCTGATGTGCGGCAAAACGCACTCTCTCCGCATCTGTGCATCCTGCAGTGGTCAGCTCTCTTCCAATCTTGCGGAGCCAATCATCTGCAACAATCGGCTCGGTACTACTAGAGAACACCGGTGGATTTAACCTTAGGAAACGGGCTAGGTGATCAACAGGTGGTGGTGGTGGTGGGTTGTTGTTATTGTTGCTGCTGCCTTGGTTCTGATTCTGGACTAAAAGTTGCAGCAGGGTATTCTGCTGCTGGATCAACTGAGTGAGCTCCGGTGGGAAGGCAAGTCCATTTGTCACGTCTCGGAGGCATCTGATGGGTTAAACAGAATAGAATAGGAGTCTAAGAGAGATTCACTACCCATAATGCTCATGAGACAAACATAATAAATTTCACTTCAATCAATAGCACACAAGATTACACAAAGTGATCTAACCTATAACTACTCATTCGATCGTTACTACTTGGAGGGAAAATACTACTAATTACAATGGTGGTCATCTAGAAATTTTCATCAGAAGAAGACTCCATAATGTGTGCTCCAGCTTCATCAACGTAATCATCATTGCTATCAGGGTCGGAGTCGGTGTCGTCGAGGATGATGTAGTCTCCTGGATGGTTATCCTTCTTTGGCGCTGGGTCTCCCATGAATACTCCTAGCTTCCTTGTCAGGTCGTCATTCTTTTCCACCAATATAGCAATCTCCTCCTCGTATCCATCGCGTGTAGACTTGATCTCCTCTTCCAGCTCGTTGTTCCTCCTCACTAGTTTCTTGATCTTCTTCATGTGGATAATTTGTTGATTCTCCTATCGATGAATATGATCTCCCATCTCTTGTATGTAAGCTGCAATTGATCCATCCATCCTGGTATGAATCATCTCCCATTTGTCATCTCAACGACCACATATCTGGTAGACGGTATTCTCCAGCTCCTTGTGATACACCTCACATATGCGTTCAAGATATGCGCGGCCATGCTCTTTCCAATACTCCAGCTTGGTGCATCCAGGTAGAAATCAATAGGCTCCGTTGTTGACGCAAAGGTCCTCCCAGGTATCCAGACTTTGATCTTCCAGCGCTCCTCTTCTGGTACAAATGTAGAGAAATTCCCTGTGAAACTTGGTAATCCGATGTTCATATACTTAGTGACTTCCTTCAAGTGCTTTCCGAAAGGAGTGTTGTCATCTGGCTGAGTGAACTTGTTCCTGGGATCCACCATCTATAGAGTAGAAAGAGAGGAGAATTAGAAATGATTAGAGAAGATAAATCATGTGGCTCATTCTAGTGGTCGCGTCCTACAGTCAGCGTGTGCTCTTATACCATCTTGTAGCGACCAAAGCTCAAATGGTCAAGTATCTATGCATCAGTGTCATCCCTAGATCGATAATGCTGACACGCGCAGTACTCGAGGAATTATAAAAAAGTTTCAATCACACACTTATTACATCGAGTCCTCATAAAGAGTATTATAACGTAAATAAATCATGGCTGAAGGCCATCTAAACTAGATAACAGCGGAAGGCTTCGAAGGTAAATGAGTCCATCAACTCCAACGGCATAGCTGAGAGCAAAACAACGACCTATTGCACCTTATTCGTCGTTTGAGTAGTCTGCAACATAATACGTTGCAGCCCGAAACGGGTCAGCACATGGAATATGCTGGCATAGTTACTATAAAGCAATGATAATGCAAATACTATATCTACGTGCAATATTTTGGCTGGTGGAGGCTGTAAGTTTCATGGTTTTGCATAAAGCTAGTTTTTCCCTACAACAAAGGAATAAATTTATTTAACTACTCCCATGTTGCCCATTATTTGAGAAGGTTCCTCCAACTCAAATCCCAATTAAAAGTATCATCATTAACCCATCATCAAAATTAATTAAAGTAACGTGTTGAGATCACATCAATAGATTCAAGTACTAGATACTCAAGACGTCCATAACCGGGGACACGACTAACCATGATTAGTTCATACACTCTGCAGAGGTTTGAGCACTTTTCCCCATAAGACTCGACCGCATCCATGATCAGATGATCGAGACATAGCCTTTATGAAGCATTAACTCTCTACTTCGGGTAGACAGTACCACCTACAACCCTCTACATCTTCTAGTCTACCTCTTCAAGAGCTCACACAACTTACTCAACTATGCCAGAGCCCATAATGGCTTATAGCCGCACATGGAAGTTTCTAGCATGAATAATCTTATGATCCCTTTGAGCCTGGGTGGCATTCCATAGGATAATCATACGGGTACTCCGGGATTTCCAAAAAGACAACACTGGGTACTCCAGGTGCCTCAACCAATCCACCCAGATTGTATTAAAGTTGCCACCTTAATGTTATCCAATTAAAATAACTCTCAAAATTCCATGTGTGAATCACGATCCAATCCCCGTCTACGAGCATGGCTAAGCAATAGTAAGCATAATGTATATTCCCGGGGTGATCAAAAGGTATTAGGTTCCTACCTCAAGTACTACAACCAAAACCACATGTTCCCAATCCTACCAATGCAAATTATTTGTGGGGCAGAACTAATGCATAGTAAAACTGGGTATAAAAGAGTATGCTCAAAGTGTAACTTGCCTTGCTGATGATCTGCAAACTCTATTGATTCATAGTAACAAGCTTCGCACTACGGGTAATCTAGCGTAAACAAACAGTAGCATGCATAAGCAATCACTCAAAGAAACACGAGAAAATTTGAGAAAAGATCCAAATCAAACACGAAACAAGCAACGGCTTAAACTAACAAGAGTCAAAACCTAGCAGCATTATTAACATGTGAACTAGATCTTAACAGAAAGTATATGTGATTAGCTACGATTTGCAAAAAGATTCAACTCAAACGGAGCAATGAAACACAAGATACGAACGAAACAAGATTGTTTACTAATCTGGACTAAAGTCAAATTTTACAGTACCAAAATCATGTTCAAGTTGGTTAACTAGAAAGAGGGCTTCGAGATGAAGATTTAGGCGCTGGTTTCATCTAATTTGGAGAAACGAGTACAAAGTTATACTAGATTGAAGATCAGGGGCAGAATCGCGATAAAAATAATCTCAAATAAATCCCTGGAAAATAAAATAAAACGAACAGACTAACGAACGAACGTTTGCTGTCTGAACCTAACCGGCGAAAAACGTTCGTTAAAACGAATGAATGGACGAAGGTCCACTAAATAAATAAACCGACAAAAAACATAACTGATCTATAAAAAAACAGATCTAGGGTTTTCTAAAAAACGACGGTTTTACCTAAATCGAAAAGAAAAGACCGTCGGCGACGGCGACGACGACGGCGAGATTCTGGCGGGGCAGCGCGGCATCAGCGGCGTGGGGTGGCGGCGGCGCGAGCGCGGGCGTCGGTGCGGCGGTGGGGCGTCGGCGGCGGCGCACTGCAGCGGCGAGGGGCCGCGGCACGCGGCGGTGCGGGCTGCAGCGGCGGGGCAATGTGGGGCGAGGGGGTAGCGGCAGCGGCGCTATTTATTGGGGGCGGGGTGGCGGCTGGCTTGGGGAGGGGGCTGGCCTTGGGAGGCGTGTCCCTCCTGGACTTGGGCAGCGGCAGCGATGCTCGGGACTCCGGTCCCGAGCGAGAGCGGGAGGCGGCGGCGCGCTGTGGGCCGACTGGGCCGCTAGCCAGTCGGGTCCGTGAAATAGTTTTTTTAAATAATTTTCACCAAAACAGAAAAATCCTAATAAATATATTTTTTTTCAGAAAAATGACAAAAACAATTTTCACCGTCTAAATTGAATATTTAGAACAAAGTGAACATTTCTCTGGCCTAAAATGCAATTTTGACAAATGCATATTTTTCTAATTCAAATAAAATAGCAATTAAAAACCAAAAAAAACATAATTTGATTTTAAATTCTTTCTCCAATATTTCTCTGAATTTGAAGAAGTCATATTATCTTCTCTCATTTATTTTGATATAGGAAATATTTGGAGAGAAAAAATAATGAAACCAAATAGATCCTTTCTTCAAATTTGAATTAAATTCAAATTTGAATTTTGTGAAACCTCCAACTCTCTCCGTGGGTCCTTGAGTTGCTTAAGATTTCTAGGATCTCAACCAAATACAAGAATAAATATGATATGCATGTGATGATCTATGTATAACATCCAAATTAAAAATTGGGATGTTACATATCATGTGGTGAATAAAAATATAGACTCAAGTAAAGTTACCGATAGATGAAGACGAAAGAGGGGATGCCTTCCGGGGCATCCCTAAGTTTAGGCTCTTGGTTATCCTTGAATATTACCTTGGGGTGCCTTGGGCATCCCCAAGCTTAGGCTCTTGCCACTCCTTTTTCCATAGTCCATCAAATCCTTACCCAAAACTTGAAAAACTTCACAACACAAAACTCAACCGAAAATCTCATAAGCTCCGTTAGTATATGAAAATAAATCATCACTTTATGGCACTGTTGTGATCTCATTCTTTATTTATATTGGTGTAATATCTACTGTATTCCAACTTTTCAATGGTTCATACCCCCCCCCCGATACTACCCATGGATTCGTCAAAATAAGCAAATAACGCATAGAAAACAGAATATGTCAAAAACAGAGCAGTCTGTACCAATCTGTAAGTCTCGAATACTTATGTAACTTCAAAAATTCTGAAAAATTAGGACGACGTGGGCAATTTGTGTACCAATCCAGAGAAAAAAGAACCGGATCAAAAGAACGTTTTGATAAAATCCAGGAAATTATTTACTGGGCGAAAAGTTTCTGTTTTTCAGCAGGATCAAAACAACTATCACCGTAAGTTATCCCAAAGATCTTACTTGGCACAAACACTAATTAAAACACAAAACCACATCTAACGAGAGGCTAGATGAATTATTCAAAGCAAAACAGCAACAAAAAGCAAAGAACAAAAATAAAATTGGGTTGCCTCCCAACAAGCGCTATTGTTTAATGCCCTTAGCTAGGCATAAAACACAAATATATCTAGGTATTGTCATCTTTGGTATGCAATCCATAAGTAGCTCTCATAATAGATTCATAAGGCAATTTAATTTTCTTTCTAGGAAAGTGTTCCATTCCCTTCCTTAATGGAAAATGAAATCTAGTGTTTCCTTCTTTCATATCAATAATTGCACCAATTGTTCTAAGGAAAGGTCTACCCAGAATAATAGGACATGTAGGATTGCAATCTATATCAAGAACAATGAAATATACGGGCACATAATTCCTACTTGCAACAATAATAACATTATTAATTCTTCCCATAGGTTTCTTAATAGTGGAATTCGCAAGATGGAAATTTAAAGATCAATCATCAAACTCACGGAAACCTAACACATCACATCAAGTTTTTGGAATTGTGGAAACGCTACCACCCAAATCACACAAAGCATGGCACTCATAATCTTTAATCTTAATCTTAATAGTGGGTTCCCATTCATCATAAAGTTTTCTAGGGATAGAAACTTCCAATTCAAGCTTTTCTTCAAAAGATTGCATCATAGCATCAACAATATGTTTAGTAAAAGCTTTGTTTTGATTATAAGCATGAGGAGAATTCAACATGGATTGCAACAAGGAAATACAATCTATTAAAGAACAATTATCATAATTAAATTCCTTGTAATCCAAAAGAGTGGGTTCATTGCTACTTAAAGTCTTGACCTCTCCAATCCCACTTTTATCAATTTTTGCATCAAGATCTAAAAACTCTGAATCATTGGGACGCCTTTTAACTAAAGTCGACTCTATATCAAGATTTATATTAGAAAACAAAGATTTAATAGGAGTCACATCAATCACTTTAAGATCTTCATCATTATTTAAAGCTTCCTGTCATGGATTTGTCACGTCAGATGTCCTTAGTGTCAAGACTTAGTCGCGAGGCCAACGCATCTATGTGGTACCTTGAGAGAGGTTGATCGGTACGAGAGATGCAACACACAAGACAGAGATTTAGACAGCTTCGGGGCCCGGGAAACATCATCCGGTAATAGCCCTACATGATGTTTGTGGCTAGATCTCATTATGCTCATGAGGGAGAAGCCGCATAAGCCGGCTCCCCTTTGTTGTGTCTAGCCTTAACGATTATTTTCTTCTTGCTTCTCCCTCTTGGGGAGCCCTGCCCCTCCTTATATAAGTTGAAGGGGCGGGTTACATGTGGAGTCCTATTAGGATTAGGACTAGTCTAGTACAAGTGGAATCCTAGTCTGCCCCCTTAAGGGAAAACTCCTTATGCCTTTCCTCGTAAACCGGCCCACCATAACATGAGCCGGCCTTCTGGGCCTTGGGCCTAGTCTTCTATCTGACCCGTCGTTAGGGCCATCCGTGAGTCACCAGGCTCGTGAGTCGTCAGACCAGTGAGCCGCCAGACTCATGAGCCGCCAGTCCTCCGGCGGGTTACCAATGAAAACGCCAAGCCCGGCCGGGTCATACTTCCGGCCGGGTCATACCGCGGGGTATACCCCCGACATTAGCCCCCAGTTTAATTTGGATTTATCCATGTTAAATTGATCCAATAAAATAAACACAAGAACAAACTTGATAGGTTGTGCTCCGGGTTAAATATTTTCCTGAACCGGCACCTGATCATCCTTAAGTCCTTGTCATTTCCTCCTTCCGGAAAGTCTGGGTCAACAGACCAACTTTATAATCAATGTGCTTGTAGAAGAAATATTGTGAATCAAGAAACCATTTGAGTCGGTTTCCAAAGCTCCGGCTTAATAAACATATTGGACTCAAGATTCATCTGGTGATCCGCCGGTTTAAGGATATAGAGGCTGGTGAGTTATAATTGCAAAAACTGCCGGCTTGTAAATATTGACAGCACGGGGTCACAACTATTGCTCACACCAAGTTTGAAAGTGTACCTCCCTTATATTCATATCACTTGTAGACCCCAAGTGCCGGGTCATTATGAAATAATGAGCAGGGACTTTGTAAATATGATCATGTAGACTTGAGCAGCAACGTGTAGCCCCCAAGGGCCGGCTCGGTAAGATAATACTGAGCTGGGACTTTGTATATAATTTGTTGATAATAACATCATATGATGTAATCTCCACCATGGGGCTTGAACCCACGTCCATAAGGTTAAGAGCTTTGTTCTCTACCAACTGAGTAGTGGATCTTTCAACATAATGGATTAAGGCTTGTGTACCTTGAATTTGTGATAGGAGCAATAGGTAGCCCCCAAGGGTCGGCTCATTACAATGTGATGAGTCGGGTCTTCAATAAGTTGAGCAAAAAATGACTTTGCATTAGCCCCCAAGTGCCATGGTGCATGCTGGCAGTGACATGGGACTTGCATATTTGATGTAATCTCAATTTGAATAATGTAGCCCCCAAGTGTCGGGTTGTAAGCCTGCAGCGACTCGGGACTATTCCTTCCATTATAGAATAAATCATATCCATTGATAAAATAATAGCCATTGCGCGAAAGCGACTTTGGAAACCTCAATCATAATACTGGTTATTGATAATTATAATAAAAATCCAGCCATGTTGGCTATTCAAGATTTGAATAATATAATCCGATATGAAAACCTCAATCATTCAATATCATCATGAAAATCTAGCCAGTTTTGGCTATTAAAGATTTGAATACCTCATCGGTTGACAAGTAAATTCGGTGTCTAAATACCTGGCGGCTCTTGGCCGATGGCGACTTAATGCGCATTCATTGTAAGCCGGAATTTTTGTAACTCGGTGGCTTATAGCCTTTGAGAAACTCAATAATTGATAACCCTTTTGCACTTATGATGACGTTGATTTGTGCAGATGATATTTAGAATTATCATGCACACAAGTAGATCACAAGAACCCTGTAACTTTGAATTTGCACTATCGTTTTATGTGACCTGAACAGTAAGGATGATAACCCAATCCTTAGAATCCAACACTTCCAAAGATATGATGATTGTCATATGCTGGTGACTTATCATCCAAAGCCAAGCCGGGTTAAATTAAAACCACACTTATACTTAGATCTGAACAAAAAAAGTCTGAAGACAAAATCAAAGATTGCTTTCAAAAACTTAAGCAAAAAAGAAAGAAAAATCGAGGCTTCTGATTCGTATACGATCATGTAGCCCCCAATGGCTTTGGCGTTGCGCCGGTCAACAGGGTACTGACAGCTATGTTCTCTTTGGTTCGAATATGACCTATGTTTGAACAGGAAGCCCCCAAATGACCTTGAGAGTTTTTTAACGACTCTGATTCGAATACGATCAAAGTCGGACCGAAAAGGGGTTAAGCTATGATTCGAATACGATCAAGAAGCCCCCTAGTGGGTTTGGCATTGTGCCGATCAAGAGGGTACCGAGAGCTATGTTCTCTTTGGTTCGAATACGACCTATGTTTGAACAGGAAGCCCCCAAGTGACCATGAGGTTTTGGCATTGCGCCGATCAAGAGGGTAACGACAGCTATGTTCTCTTTGGTGAATACACCTATGTTTGAACAGGAAGCCCCCAAGTGACCATTGAAGCAAGGTACCTATGTTTGAGTTGTGCTTTGCAACAGACTCTCCTTGGTCCCTTTAATTTTTTCTGAGATCTCGAACTTTGCGAGAGATAAATTCTTCTTTGAGCCGGAATTCTAAACCGGATATTGAGAGCTTCAAAGCTTTGTGAGAGACAGATTTCTCTTGAACCGGATTTTAAACCGGCATCCCTCATTTTGAGCCGGAAATTTTCTGACGGCCTTTAAATTTTCATCAATATAGCAGTAGCCTCCGAGACCGGGTTATCTTCCCTCCACTGACCTGGAGTTCTTGAATTCACTGAACCCGGCCAATTCTGCCGAGTCATGTCATTGTAGCCCCCGAGTCTTAAGACGACTCAAAGAGTTGGCTTGAGATTCTTCATATTTTGACCATAGCATAAGATGTATATCATTGGTGTTAATAGCGCGATGTGAATCCAGAGAAGGTTGAAGTGACTGCGGCGGGTTATAAATGATCCTGTATGAGCCGTGTCAGCAACTCAGCCAATGGTTCCTTCCAACTGGCTATTTGAAGTTAACTAAACTGTAGGGGCGGCGACTTGTGCACCTGCCCATTGAGCCATCCAGTGCAGATGGCGGATGATAATATAATAATTTGCCTCCAAATTTTTAGAAGAAAACCAGGCTACCCAAGCAGTGACTTGCTCATACTCAATAAATAGCTCATGCAGACAAGCACGGCCCGGTGTATTGATGTAGACCAGGCCACGAGAGCCGGACAATAAAAACGACCGTAGCATCAGAGGTGGTACAGACAGATGAGTCGGTCGCGGCATTGTAAGCCGGCACGAACGGGAAAGTCAATCGCAGGCACGGTAAGCCACGCGGACAGGCGAGTCAACCACATCGTGTTGATGTAGTGAACAATTGCCCTGCATCAAAAACATTGCAAACCAGAGTAATTGTTCTTTCACAAAAACAATATGTGTTAAAAATAAATTTAGATGGATTTCACCTGATATGTTTGGCCGGAAATTGTCCACCGCGGATTTGATGATCACCACGGTGACGCTGAAGTCCATCACGGGCGAGTCGACCGCAGGAGCAGACAGATCAGTCGGCCACGGCATTGTAAGCCGGCGCGGATGGGCGAATCAATCGCACGCGCGGAGAGATGAGTCGGCCACGTATTGATGTAAACCCAACAACGGGGGCGGCTTATGAGAGTGGGTACGGCACCAATGTGTTGATGTAGACCAGACAGCGGGAGCAGTGGCGTGCGCATGTCTGTTCCTCAGGCAGTATGGCACAGACAAACGCTGGTATAGAATGTTGCCAGCTCATGCTCCAAACCCGCAGTATAAACATAATTGTCTTGTGTACAAAAAGTATAGCAAGGTGGAGTAGATTTTGTCGAAAGAAATCAATATGTACTTAACAAAAAACATACAGGACAAATATCACCTGATTGTTTTTGTTCGACGAATCTTTCAGAGCTTTTCTTCGTCATTGCTCTGGGTGCAAATACCCTGACGTGCAACGTTATATGCATGTTTGCCTCATACATCATTTGAAACCTGCCCGTCAGCGGTAGCAGAGTGGAGAGGCGATGAACTGCCGGCCCCGACGGAGACCATAGGGGAGCACGAGATGAAGACGATGGCTCGCAGCAGTTCGGTGATTCAAAAGTCGTGGTGGCGATCGCAGCGGCTCGGAGGCAGGCCATCAGGGCCATCCACAACGGACGGCGCCTCAAAGCGGAGCAAGGTTAGGGTGGCCCCGAAGTGGCCGTAGCGACAGCTCGGCGGAGGCGGTTTACAGCCGGTCAGCAGAGGCGCAGCGACTCGGAGAAAAGTGAGGCGAGCGGTGGAGGCCTGATCCTACGGCCAAGTCTGTTTCTGAGTCACGCGTTTTGCCAAATCTATGTCTGTCTCAACCTCCGGGTCATGGCTCTATTCTCTTCTTTTTCCTTTTTGACCTACAGCTGCTGCGGGATATGCATGCATAGTTCGCCCGATGGGCAGTCCGTGACTTCTAGATTCAGAGTTCCAGGTGCTTTCGACTTGTACTGACTGTCTGTCCTTCTCAGTAGCTTTCTTGGGTAGACGTAGTGTTTGGGGGAAAAAACAATTTGAACTTGCAGCTCCGCTCAGCCTTCATGTGACGAACATAGTACTACTAGCTGACAACGATTTGAGAGATCAATCATGACATCGACCATGTACTAGAAGTATAGTACTAGTAGACCAAGTAATATCCGTTTTAATTTTTATGTGGGATGTTCCTAGTCCGTCAAATCTGGAATAGCAGTGGGAAAAAACAGCGGTTGCCTTGGGCACGTGGCTGACGTCAAGTAGAGGTGAATCACGCGTGGAGCTGTTGTAAGTCAAGCACGTGCAATGCTGCGTACAGTATGCAAACAAAACAAAACGGATTGATGCAACTGATGTAATTCCTGTCTGTCTCAGCCACGCACCACAATGCTCCAAAAATCAATCTGGTTTTTGGATTGATGGATCGCTCTTGTCGGTCTTGGCGACTCACCAGCGGTTTCAGCGAAAATCAATCTGGCTTTTGCGACTCATCCGGTCGTGGCGGTGCATAACAGGCACTTTCATCCCCTTGATCCAGAGCAGAGCTTCACGCATCGGCTGTTCATTATTTAGCTGATTGCGAACTTCTCGATCCTCAGGAAAATCCCTCCAAGAACTCAACACCACCGTGCACGAGCTCCACAGTGGGCGCCATCTGTCGTGGATTTGTCACGTCAGATGTCCTTAGTGTCAGGACTTAGTCGTGAGGCCAACACATCTATGTGGTATCTTGAAAGAGGTTGATCGGGACGAGAGACGCAACACACAAGACAAGGATTTAGACAGCTTTGGGCCCCGGGAAACATCATCCGGTAATAGCCCTACATGTTATTTCTGGCTAGATCTCATTATGCTCATGAGGGAGACGCCGCATAAGCCGGCTCCCCTTTGTTGTGTCTAGCCTTAACGATTATTTTCTTCTTGCTTCTCCCTCTTGGGGAGCCCTGCCCCTTCTTATATAAGCTGAAGGGACAGGTTACATGTGGAGTCCTATTAGGATTGGGACTAGTCTATTACAAGTGGAATCCTAGTCTGCCCCCTTAAGGGAAAACTCCTTATGCCTTTCCTCGTAAACCGGCCCACCATAACATGAGCCGGCCTTCTAGGCCTTGGGCCTAGTTTTCTATCTGACCCGTCGTTAGGGCCATCCGTGAGTCGTCAGACCAGTGAGCCGCCAGACTCGTGAGCTGCCAGTCCTCCGGCGGGTTACCAATGAAAACGCCAAGCCCAGCCGGGTCATACCGCGTGGTATATCCCTGACACTTCCGGTTTAGCGGCCATCTTATTTACTAAGGTAGCTTGTTTATCAGAAATTTGGCCTACTAAATTTTCAAGATGAGCAAACTAAGATTTCTAACCATAAAATTCCTTAGACATATCAGAGCTCTTTATTCATGTACTCCATAAAAAATTTCTGCTCCTTAAGCTCGTTTCTAAAGAAACTATTATCTCAAATTGTAAAGATATGAATCTTCTAACATTATTTTCAATTTCTTCCAACCTCCTAAAGTGAGGATCAACGTTCTTTGGTTGAGACATCGTGACAAAGCAATCAATCCAACACACGTGCACATAAAAAGCAAGTGAAGAGGACGAAAGAAAGAGGGGCAAAGAAAAGCAAAATCTTCTGGGGGAGAGGAAAACGAGAGGCAAATGGAGAATAACATAATGCAAGAGATGAGAGTTTATGATGGGTGCTTCGTATGTCTTGATTTGGCGTAAATCTCCCCGACAATGGCGCTAGAAATTCTTCCTGCTACTTCTTGAGCTTGCGTTGGTTTTTCCCTTGAAGAGGAAAGGGTGATACAGCAAAGTAGAGATAAGTATTTCCCTCAGCTTTCGAACCAATGTATCAATCCATTAGGAGACGACGCACAAATCACTGAATACCTGCACAAAAAATCAAACAAACTTGCACCCAACGCGATAAAGGGGTCGTCAATCCCTTCACAGTTACTTGCAAAAGTGAGATCTGATAGAGATAGATAAACGATAAAGTAAATATTTTTGGTATTTTTGGTTTATAAATCGGAAAGATTGCAAGGATAGTAGATCGGAAACTTGTATGATGGAAAATAGACCCGGGAGCCATATGTTTCACTAGAGGATTCTCTCAAGGTAGAAAATAATACGGTGGGTGAACAAATTACTATCGAGCAATTGATAGAAGAGCACAAAGTTATGATGATATCTAAGGCAATGATCATGAATATAGGCATCATGTCCTTGTCAAGTAGACCAAAACGATTTTGCATCTACTACTATTACTCCACACATCGACCACTATCCAGCATGCATCTAGAGTATTAAGTTCATAAAGAACGGAGTAACGCATTAAGTAAGATGACATGATGTAGAGGAATTAACTCAAGCAATATGATGAAAACCCCATGTTTTTATCCTCTATGGCAAAAATATAATACGTGCCTTGCTGCCCCTACTGTCACTAGGAAAGGATACCGCAAGATTGAACTCAAAGCTACGTGCTTCTCCCATTGCAAGAAAAACCAATCTAGTTGGCCAAACCAAATGATAGTTCGAAGAGAATTACAAAGATATCAAATCATGCATATAAGAATTTAGAGAAGATTCAAATAATATTCATAGATAAGCTGATGATAAATCCACAATTCATTGGATCTCGGCAAACACACCACAAAAATGTATTACATCGAATAGATCTCCAAGAACATCGAGGAGAACAAGGTATTGAGAATCAAAGAGAGAGAGAAGAAGCCATCTAGCTACTAGCTATGGACCCATAGGTCTGTGGTAAACTACTCACGCTTCATCGGAAGGGCAATGGTGTTTATGTAGAAGCTCTCCCTGATCAAATCACCCTTCGGCAGGACGCCGGAAAAGGTCCCTAGATGGGACTCACAGGTATAGAAGGTTGCGCGCAGTGGAAAAGTGTTTTTGTGGATGCCTCTTTTGGTTTGGGGATAGATGGGAATATATAGGCGAAATAATTAGTTTAGGAGGTGCACGAGGGGCCCATAAGGGTGGGGGCGCGCCTACCCCCTGGGGGCGCCCTCCATCCTTGTGGCCGCCTCGTGGCTCCTCCGACTTCATCTCCAAGTCTCCTGGTTGTCTTCTGGTCTAAGAAAAATCATTGTGAAAGTTTTATTCCGTTTGGTATTCCTTTTCTGCGAAACTCAAAAATAGGGAAAAAACAGGGACTGGCACTGGGCTCTAGGTTAATAGGTTAGTCCCAAATATAATATAAAACAGCATATTAATGCATATAAAACATCCAAAATAGATAGTATAATAGCATGGAACAATAAAAAAATTATAGATACGTTGGAGACGTATCAGACCCCTATAACCACACGAATGGTATTCGAGTGAACCTTTAGTTCCCATGTGCTATACCTTTTGCTTCGGGATATGTTACAAAACCTGATGTGACATTTTTGAGCGTCCCCATGAACTAATAACTTGTTCACTATGTCAGTTTCCTTGTTACCGATTTCGTTCTCTTTTCTCGTTCCCGTGTTTCAGCATCCCTATGATCAAATCAAACTCTTTTTGGCCAGACGAAGATGGATATCGTCACATTGAGAGGGCCCTAAGAATATCTCTCAATCGTCGGAGGAGGAATCTCAGTCTCGAGCTATCAAGTACTTTGTCATACTTTTCGGATGCACGTGTAAGCTGTCGTTATGATCACCCTTTTATGCTTGACGTTGGACAAACCCAAAAGCATATTGTCCGATATGAAGATACGCTATACTCTCATGGTCTAAGAAATTATGCATACATTAACCTTCTCTGTGTTATAAACCATTAACGTATGACGAATGGATCTCATAGCATAACATCAATTTGGTATGTCCAACACAATGTTCTTCTAACATTTTGTCTTCAAAGTTGTTGGCATTATCATTGTAGGATCAAGAGTATATCGACCCGAGGGGGTGAATGGGAGATTTAAATTTTCGTTCTGAACTTCAAATCTATCAAGATAATATGAGGAAAGTAAAAATACAACATGAATAATGACACTAAATTAGGACAGGTAATTGAAGATGAACAGACCAGACTAGTAAGAATAAGCAAAACTTTTGATGAAAGCGATGATAATCTTCCTAGTATAGTGAGAGAGAACTTCCATGTTGACCATAGTAACACCGAAAGGAAACATGACAAACAACATAGATGAACAGAATGAATGAATCAGATAATGAAACATAAGCACTCTCCCGTGAAATGTTCATTAGAGCATGACCCAGTTCAATGACAAAGTAACACCAAAGGATCAACTGACGTGCATATAGACAGATAACTTTGAGCATAACAAATTGGAATATACTAATCAACATAGACATGTAACAAATAATAAATAGGAGTGGGTATGATCAATGAGATATCTATCGGAGCACAAAGCACTAAAGATAAAGTACTGAAAGTATTGCAGTAGAGTAGAAATGACCAGTGGTGCTCGATGGTGACAGACGATTTGGTAAACCAGTTCACTCATCGGCAAAAGAGCCACGTCTGGTAGGAGGGACTTATGATTAAACACAGGAGCAAACCTCTCTCCGTCCTACTCTCTTTCAACGTGAATTTGATCAGACTTCAGTTGATTTCACTTGAGGTAGCTGCTTATTGGTGATCTTCGAGCCTTCAACAGACTTCCTTCGCGAACAACAATTACTCTTGGTGAAGATAATTACTCTTCGACATTCAAGATAACTGATATGTCTCCAACATATCTATAATTTTTTATTGTTTCATGCTATTATATTACCCCTTTTGGATGTTTATGGGCTTTATTTTACACATTTATATCATTTTTGGGACTAACCTACTAACCGGAGGCCCAGCCCGTATTGCTGTTTTTTTGCCTATTTCAGTATTTCGAAGAAAAGAATATCAAATGGAGTCCAAACGGAATGAAACCTTCGGGAGCGTGATTTTTGGAATGAACCTGATCCAGGGGACTTGGAGTGCAAGTCAAGAAGCAGCCGAGGCGACCACGAGAGGGTAGCCACCCCTACAGGGCGCGCCCCCTTGTCTCGTGGGCCCCTTGGGCGGCTACCGACGTACTTCTTCCTCCTATATAAGCCACCGTACCCCAAAAACATCCAGGGAGCCACCGAAACACAATTTCCACTTCCGTAACCTTCTGTATTCGTGAGATCCCATCTTGGAACCTTCGTCGGCGCTCTGTCGGAGGGGGAATCAACCATGGAGGGCTTCTACATCAACACCATAGCCCTTCCGATGCGTTGTGAGTAGTTTACCATAGACCTTCGGGTCCATAGTTATTAGCTAGATGGCTTCTTCTCTCTTTTTTGATCTCAATACAATGTTCTCCCCCTCTCTTGTGGAGATCTATTCGATGTAAACTCTTTTTGCGGTGTGTTTGTCGAGATCCTATGAATTGCGGGTTTATGATAAAGTTTATCTATGAGAAATATTTGAATCTCCTCTGAATTCTTTTATGTATGATTGAGTTATCTTTGCAAGTCTCTTCGAATTATCAGTTTGGTTTGGCCTACTAGATTGATCTTTCTTGCCATGGGAGAAGTGCTTAGCTTTGGGTTCGATCTTGCGGTGTCCTTACCCAGTGACAGAAAGGGTTGCAAGGCACGTATTGTATTGTTGCCATCGAGGATAAAAAGATGGGGTTTATATCATATTGCATGAGTTTATCCCTCTACATCATGTCATCTTGCTTAAGGCGTTACTCTGTTCTTATGAACTTAATACTCTAGGTGCAGGCAGGAGTCGGTTGATGTGTGGAGTAATAGTAGTAGATGCAGGCAGGAGTTGGTCTACTTGTTATGGACGTGATGCCTATATACATGATCATTCCTAGATAATCTCATAGTTATTAGCTTTTCTATCAATTGCTCGACAGTAATTTGTTCACCCACCGTAATACTTATGCTATCTCGACAGAAGCCTCTAGTGAAACCTATGGTCCCCGGGTCTATCTATCATCATATTTGCTTTCAATCTACATTTATTTGCATCTTTACTTTTTGCATCTATCTTATAAAATACCAAAAATATATTTATCTTATCATACTATCTCTATCAGATCTCACTTTCGCAAGTGGCCGTGAAGGGATTGACAACCCCTTTATTGCGTTGGTTGCGAGTTCTCTGTTTGTTTGTGTAGGTGCGTGGGACTTTTGAGGAGCCTCCTACTGGACTGATACCTTGGTTCTCAAAACTGAGGGAAATACTTATGCTACTCTGCTGCATCACCCTTTCCTCTTCAAGGAAAACCAACGCAAGCTCAAGACGTAGCAAGAAGGATTTCTGGCACCGTTGCCGGGGAGGTCTTCACTCAAGTCAAGACATACCAAGTACCCATCTCCCTCGCATTTACATTATTTTCCATTTGCCTCTCGTTTTCCTCTCCCCCACTTCACCCTTGTCGTTTTATTCGCCCTCTCTTTCCCAATCTCCTCCTCTCTTCCCGCTTGCCTTTTTATGTTTGCTTGTGTGTCTGTTTGTCCTTATGGCTTTGCTTAAGAGTACCGACCACCTTCTTACAAGGATGGAAGAGATTGAATCAAATATTAGAAGCTTTATGAATTTGCAATTTGAGCATAATAATTTCTTCAGAAAAGAGCTTAAGGAACAAAAAGGTTTTTTGGGGTTTATGAACAAAGAGCTTGATGATATGAACAACGAATTTTATGGTGTGAACTCTCAAATTGCCCGTCTTGAAAATGCCATAGCCAAAATTTCTGATAAGCAAGCTACCTTAGTCAATAAGATGGTCGCCAAACCAGAAAAGTTAGATGAAAATAATGATGAAGATCTTAAAGTTATTGATGTGTCTCCTATTAGATCTTTGTTTTGCAATATGAATCTTGATAATTATGAGACTGAAGATGAGTCAACTTTACCTAGAAGGCGTCCCAAGAATTCGGAGTTTTTAGATCTTGATGCTAAATTTGGTAAAAGTGGGATTGGAGAGGTCATGACTTTAAATAGTATTGAACCCACTATCTCAGATTTCAAGGAATTTGATTATGATAATTGTTCTTTAGAAGGTTGTATTTCCTTGTTGCAATCCGTTGTTAATTCTCCTCATGCTTATAGTCAAAATAAAGCTTTTACCAAACATATCGTTGATGCCTTGATGCAATCTTATGATGAAAAACTTAATTTGGAAGTTTATATACCTAGAAAACTTAATGATGAGTGGGAATCTACTATAAAGATTAGAATTAAAGATCATGAGTGTTTTGCTTTGTGTGATTTGGGTGCTAGTGTTTCCACTATTCCGAAAACTTTATGTGATATTCTAGGTTTCCATGATCTTGATGATTGCTCTTTAAATTTGCACCTTGCGGATTCCACCATTAAAAAGCCAATGAGAAGAGTCAATGATGTTCTCATTGTTGCAAATAGAAATTTGGTGCCCGTGGATTTTATCGTTCTTGATATAGATTGCAATCTTTCTTGCCCTATTATTCTTGGTAGACTTTTCCTTAGAACGATTGGCGCGATTATTGATATGAAGGAAGGTAATATTAGATTCCAATTTCCATTAAAGAAAGGCATGGAGCACTTTCCAAGAAAGAAAGTCAAATTACCTTATGAATCTATCATGCGAGCTACTTATGAATCTAGTGCCAAAGATGGCACTACATAGATCTATCTTCGCTTTTATGCCTAGCTAGGGGCGTTAAACGATAGCGCTAGTTGGGAGGCAACCCAATTTTCATTTTGTTTTCTTATTTTTGTTCTTGTTTAGTAATAAATTTTGCATATACCTTCTGTTTAGATCTGTTTTTATGTTTTAATTAGTGTTTGTGCCAAGTAGAACCTATAGGATAACCTATGATGATAGTTGATTTGATTCTGCTGAAAAACAGAAACTTTGCGCGCACGAATTTAATTTTGTTAAATCACAGAAACGTGCTTTTGCGTTGATTCTTTTTGCTTATGATCAACAAACAAATTGTCCAGGACTTCCTATTTTGGTAGGATTTTTAGAGTTACAGAAGTTTGTGTTAGTTACAGATTGCTACAGACTGTTCTGTTTTTGACAGATTCTGTTTTTCGTGTGTTGTTTTCTTATTTTGATGCATCTATGGCTAGTAAAATAGTTTATAAACCATAGAGAAGTTGGAATACAGTAGGTTTAACACCAAAATAAATAAAGAATGAGTTAATTACAGTAACTTATGTGGTGGTTTTGTTTTCTTTCACTAACAGAGCTTATAAGATTTCCTGTTGAGTTTTGTGTTGTGAAGTTTTCAAGTTTTGGGTAAAGCTTTTATGGACTATGGAATAAGGAGTGGCAAGAGCCTAAGCTTGGGGATGCCCATGGCACCCCAAGATATTCAAGAATAGCCAAAAGCCTAAGCTTGGGGATGCCCCGGGAAGGCATCCCCTCTTTCGTCTTCGTGCATTGGTAACTTTACTTGGAGCTATATTTTTATTCGCCACATGATATGTGTTTTGCTTGGAGTGTCGTGTATTATATTAGTCTTTGATTTTTTTTTACCACAATCATCCTTTCTGTACACACCTTTTGGGAGAAGCCTACTTGATTAGAATTTGCTAGAATACTCTATGTGCTTCACTTATATCTTTTGAGCTTGATAGTTTTTGCTCTAGTGATTCACTTATATTTTTTAGAGCACGGTGGTAACTTAATTTTGAAGAAATTGCTAGTCTCTCATGCTTCACTTATATTATTTTGAGAGTCTTTTAGAACATCATGGTATTTCCTTTGGTTACAAATTTGGTCCTAGAATGATGAGCATCCAAGTTGGGTATAATAAAAGTTATCATAGAAAGTGAATTGGATGCTATGATCAATTTGTTGCTTGATAATTGTTTTGAGATATAAAGGTAGTAATATTAGGGTCATGCTAGTGTATAATTATGAAATTGAGAAATACTTTTGTTGAAGTAGGCAAGTCCCATAGCATTGCACGTATGGTAAAAGTTGTGTGACAAATTTGTTGCATGAGGTGCTCTTTTGATTGTCTTCCTTATGAGTGGCAGTCGGGGACGAGTGATGGTCTTTTCCTACCAATCTATCCCTCTTGGGGCATGTGTAGTAGTTGTAGCGACCAGACCTCAAACAGTCTGATCTCTGTGCTACAGTGTCATCCTTGGATCAGTAATGCTGACACGCACAGTAATCGAAGGATTTATAGCAGAGTAGCACACACTTATTACATTGAATGTCTCAAAAGAGAACTTATTACAATAAATATGGCTTAAGGACATCTAATAACGATAACAGCCGAAGGCTTGGAAGATAAGTGAGTCCATCAACTCCAACGGCATCACTGAGTATAGAACCACGACCTAAGGCACCTTACTCGTCGTCTGAAAAGTCTGCAACATGAACGTTGCAGCTCGAAAATGGGTCAGCACATGGAATTTGCTGGCAATGTAACACATAGAGAAATAATGAACAGAAATATGCTACACTACATGCATATATGGCTGGTGGAAAGCTCTATGGTTACAGTTTTGCATAAAGCCAAATTTTCCCTACTACAAAGGAATAAATTTTATTTAACTACGTGGTTGTTAAACATTGAGAGTGTAGACACCCTCTCAATCCCAATTAAGCATCATCATTAAAACCCAACAAATTAAATTAAAGTAACATGAAGAGATTCACATGACAATCCAAGAACTAGATACTCAAAACGTCCATAACCGGGGACACAGCTAACCACGATTAGTTTGTACACTCTGCAGAGGTTTGCACACTTTTCCCCACAAGACTCGATCTCCTCCCTTGCATTTCTCGCACTACATGGTGTTTGAGAAACGGATGACCGAGACATAGTCTTTCAGAAGCGCTAGCACCTTACGATCGGGTAGACAGTTACACCTACTTTCCCCTATATCTGCTAGTCTACCACTGTAAGAGTTCGCATGACTTAATCAACTATGCTAGAGCCCATAGTAGCTTGTGGCTGCACACGGAAGTTTCTAGCATGAATAATGTCATGATCCCTTTGAGCCTGGGCGGCGGTCCATAAAGAAAAACAGGCAAACGCTGGAATACCCAAGTGCCTCAATCCACCCAGATGTGTATTAAAGTTGCCACCTTAAATAAACCATTAAATAACAATCTCACATCTGTCATGGATTCACTCACCCAATCCACGTCTACTAGCATAGCATAGGAGTATAAGCATAACGTAGAAGTAACTCCCAAGGGTTTGATAATATAATAGGTAATAGGTACTACCTCATCTACTTCCCAAAACCCACATATTAATTGGATCCTAACCATGCAATTATTTGAGGATTGATCTAATGCAATAAAACTGGGTAGTAAAGAGGTATGATCAAAGTGTTACTTGCCTTGCTGATGATCCGTGAAACCTACAGATTCGAAGTAGCAAGCGGCGCACTCCGGATACTCTATCGCAAACAAACAAGCAAACAAGCATACCATAAGTACTCGTCTAATGCACAGGTAAAACTCAAATAAGAAATCTAACCAGAAAGTTCAACTTAAGAACTTCGGTTTGCAAAAAGAAACAAACCAAACGAAGCAACGAAAGGCAAACGGCGAAAGAAACAAGCTTTGTTTACTAATCTGGACCTAAGTCAAATTTTACAGTAGCAAAAACTTGTTTGAGTTGGTTAAACGGAAAGAGGGTTTCGAGACGAAACTCTAGGCGCTTGAATCTTGTGATTTCGATAAACGAGCGAAAAGAAAAACTAAAACGAAAATCGGATCAGAAATCCCGATCGGGAATAATCGCGGAAAATTCGAGAAAAAGAAAAATTGACGAAGAGTTTAACGAACGGACGTTCGTTAACTGAAACTAAACGGTGAACTCGTCCGTTAAAACGAACGAACGAGTGAACGCTCGCTAAATAAGTAAACCAAAAAAAATTAAAAAAACGATCTAAAAATAAACTAGGGTTTTCTAAAAAAACTGGATCGATTTTATTAGAAAACCGGGGCGGCGAACGGCGGCTACCTCGTCGGGCTCCGGCGAGGTCCGGCGGGGTCCAGGCGGCAGAGGTGGGGCGGCGGGGCTCCGCGGCGGCGGCGGGTGGCGTGGGCGGCGGCG
>NC_041387.1:462296239-462301537 GCF_002162155.2 Triticum dicoccoides | reverse complement strand
GGCGGCGGCCGCTACGGGCGGCGGCAGCTACCCGCGGCGGCTGTGCGGGACGGGGTTTGGCGGCGTGGTGGGGCGAGTATTTAAGGAGGGGGTGGTGGCTTGGGGAGGGGCAAGGCGGCAGGGTGGAGTCCGGCTTGGACTCTGTCCGGGTTGGCGGCGGCGTGGTCTCCGCGCGGGAGACGGCGGCGGGGAGGCGGGCCAGCCTAGCTCGGCTGGGCGTCGGCCCAGTCGGGCGCGGGAGTTTTTTTTAAAACAATTCCGCCGAACAGAAAAATAAATAAAAATCTAAAAATGCCAAAACAAATTTTTACCGCCTAAACAAAATATTTAGGACGAGACGAACATTTTCTTGGCCCTAAAATGCAGTTTTGAAAAACGTGCAATTTTCCTAAATTCAAATAAAATAGCCAAAAACTCCGAAATAAAACTTATTTGATTTTTTTATTAAATCCTCAATATTTCTTTATTTTTGGGAAAGTCATTTTATTCCCTCTCTCATATTTTTATAATAGAAATAATTGAAGATAAAATAAATAAAATCAAATGATCCTATTTTCAAAATTTGAGAAAACTCAAATATGAAAATAACAAAATTCCCCACTCTCTCCAAGGGTCCTTGAGTTGCATAGAATTTATAGGATCGAGCCAAAAGCAATAAAATATGATATGCAATGATGATCTAGTGTATAACATTCCAAATTGAAAATTTGGGATGTTATAGTAGTACTTTGCTTCGAGGGCTAAGTAGACTTTTGCAATAAGTATATGAGTTCTTTATGACTAATGTGAGTCCATGGATATACGTACACTCATCCTTCCACTTTGCTAGCCTCTCTTATTACCGCGCAACTTTCGCCGGTATTGAACCCATTATTTATCTTCCTCAAAACAGCCACCATACCTACCTATTATGACATTTTCATAGCCATTCCGAAATATATTGCCATGCAACTTTCCACCATTCCGTTTATTATGACACGTTTCATCATTGTCATATTGCTCGTTGCATGATCATGTAGTTGACATCGTATTTGTGGCAAGGCCACCTTCATAATTTTCATACATGTCGCTCTTGATTCATTGCATATCCCGGTACACCGCCGGAGGCATTCATATAGAGTCATATCTTGTTCTAGCTTTGAGTTGTAATTCTTGAGTTGTAAATCCATAAAAGTGTAATGATCTTCATTATTAGAGCATTGTCTCAGTGAGGAAAGGATGATGAAGACTATGATTCCCCCACAAGTCAGGATGAGACTTCGGACTTTACAAAAAAAAAGAGAAAGGCCAAAAAGAAAAAAAGGAGGCCAAAGAAAAAAAATAAAAAGAAATAAAAAGAAAAAATAAAATGAGAGAAAAAGAGAGAAGGGACAATGCTACTATCTCTTTTTCCACACTTGTTCTTCAAAGTAGCACCATGATCTTCATGATAGAGAGTCTCCTATATTGTCACTTTCATATACTAGTGGGAATTTTTCATTATAGAACTTGGCTTGTATATTCCAATGATGGGCTTCCTCAAAATGCCCTAGGTCTTCGTGAGCAAGCGAGTTGGATGCACACCCACTTAGTTTCTTTTGTTGAGCTTTCATATATTTATAGCTCTAGTGCATCCGTTGCATGGCAATCCCTACTCACTCACATTGATATCTATTAATGGGCATCTCCATAGCCCGTTGATACGCCTAGTTGATGTGAGACTATCTTCTCCCTCTTTTTGTCCTCACAACCACCACCATTTACCACCATAGTGCTATGTCCATGGCTTGCGCTCATGTATTGTGTAAGAGTTGAAAGAGCTGAAGCGCATTAAAAAGTATGAAACAATTGCTCGGGTCATCATCGTGGTTGTGCATGATGGGAGTATTTTGTGTAATGAAAATGAAGCATGGCCTAACTATATGATTTTGTAGGGATAAGCTTTCTTTGGCTATGCTATTTTGATAGGACATGATTATTTGTTAGTATGCTTCGAAGTATTATTCTTTTATGTTTTATAAGCTTTTATCTTGAATCAATTGGATCTAAACATTCATGCCACAATAAAGAAAATTACATTGAGAATTATGCTAGGTAGCATTCCACATCAAAAATTCTGTTTTTATCATTTACCTACTCGAGGACGAGCAGGAATTAAGCTTGGGGATGCTTGATACATCTCCAACGTATCTATAATTTTTGATTGTTTCATGCTATTATATTACCCCTTTTGGATGTTTATGGGCTTTATTTTACACATTTATATCATTTTTGGGACTAACCTACTAACCGGAGGCCCGGCCCGTATTGATGTTTTTTGCCTATTTCAGTATTTCGAAGAAAAGGAATATCAAACGGAGTCCAAATGGAATGAAACCTTCAGGAGCGTGATTTTTGGAACGAACGTGATCCAGAGGACTTGTGCACGTCAAGAAGCAGCCGAGGCGGCCACGAGAGGGTAGCCCCCTGTGACGCCCCCGATTCAATCATACACTAATCATGCACGCAAATGTGTACGATCAAGATCAGGGACTCACGGGACGATATCACAACACAACTCTAAAACATAAATAAGTCATACAAGCATCATAATACAAGCCAGGGGCCTCGAGGGCTCGAATACAAGTGCTCGATCATAGACGAGTCGGCGGAAGCAACAATATCTGAGTACAGACATAAGTTAAACAAGTTTGCCTTAAGAAGGCTAGCACAAACTGGGATACAGATCGAAAGAGGCGCAGCCTCCTGCCTGGGATCCTCCTAACTACTCCTGGTCGTCGTCAGCGGCCTGCACGTAGTAGTAGGCACCTCCAGTGTAGTAGGAATCATCGTCGACGGTGGCGTCTGGCTCCAGGGCTCCAGCATCTGGTTGCGACAACCAGGTAGAAGGGAAAGGGGAAAAGAGGGAGAAAAGCAACTGTGAGTACTCATACAAAGTACTCACAAGCAAGGAACTACACTACATATGCACGGGTATATGTGTAAGGAGGCCATATCAGTGGACTGAACTGCAGAATGCCAGAATAAGAGGGGGATAGCTAGTCCTATCGAAGACTACGCTTTTGGTAGCCTCCGTCTTGCAGCATGTAGAAGAGAGTAGATTGAAGTCCTCCAAGTAGCATCTCCAAGTAGCAACTCCAAGTAACATCTCCAGTAGCATCGCATAGCATAATCCTACCCGGCGATCCTCCCCTCGTCGCCCTGTGGAAAAGCGATCACCGGGTTGTCTGTGGAACTTGGAAGGGTGTGTTTTATTAAGTATCCGATTCTAGTTGTCATAAGGTCAAGGTACAACTCCAAGTCGTCCTGTTACCGAAGATCACGTCTATTCGAATAGATTAACTTCCCTGCAGGGGTGCACCAACTTACCCAACACGCTTGATCCCATTTGGCCGGACACACTTTCCTGGGTCATGCCCGGCCATGGAAGATCAACACGTCGCAGCCCCACCTAGGCACAATAGAGAGGTCAGCACGCCGGTCTAAACCTAAGCGCACAGGGGTCTGGGCCCATCGCCCTTAGCACACCTGCACGTTGCGTACGCGGCCGGTGAGCAGACCTAGCAACCTCCATTACAAAGGAAGTTGCGTTAACGCAGTCCAACCCGGCGCGCGCCACTCAGTCGCTGACGTCAAGAAGGCTTCGGCTGATACCACGACGCCGGGATACCCATAACTACTCCCGCATAGATGGTTAGTGCGTATAGGCTCGTAGCCAACTCAGATCAAATACCAAGATCTCGTTAAGCGTGTTAAATATCCGCGAACGCCGACCAGGGCCAGGCCCACCTGTCTCCTAGGTGGTCTCAACCTGCCCTGCCGCTCCGCCACAAAGTAACAGTCGGGGGCCGTCGGGAACCCAGGCCCACCTCTACCGGGATGGAGCCACCTGCCCCTTCAGCCCCCATCTTCGAACAGTATCACAGGTAATGTAATTGTGCAAAGTATATCGTATATGCCCGTGATCACCTCTCGAAGTGATCACGGCCCAGTAGTATAGAATGGCAGACGGACAAGGGTGTAGGGCCACTGATGGAACACTAGCATCCTATACTAAGCAGTAGGATAGCAGGTAATGGTAACAACAGTAGTAGCAAGGACAGGCTATGCATCAGGATAGGAATAACGGAAAGCAGTAACATGCTACACTACTCTAATGCAAGCAGTATAGAGAAAAGAGTAGGCAATATCTGGTGATCAAAGGGGGGGCTTTCCTGGTTGCTCTGGCAAGGAGGGGTCATCTTCGATGTAGTCGAACACACGGACATCGGCAGCGGTCTCGGAGTCTACCGGAAAGGAGTAACGGAGGGGGAACACAATAAATAACAGAGCAATCAAATGCAACACAAAGCAAGACGCGGCAATACGCGGTGCTAGGTATGTCCTAACGCGGTATTATGTGATACCGGCGAAAGGGGGAAACATCCGGGAAAGTATTCCCGGTGTTTCGCGTTTTCGGACAAATGAACCGGAGGGGAAAAGTTGTGTGTTTGCTATGCTAGGGATGTGTGGCTAACAAACGGGCTGCGTATCCGGGTTCGTCTCGTCGTTTTGAGCAACTTTCATGTTGAAAATAATTTAATCCGAGTTACGGATTAAAAGTTATGATTTTCTAAAGATTTTATTAATTTCCGGAATTTAATTAATTAATTAAATTAATTCGAAAATGGAATAATGACATCAGCATGATGTCATGCTGACGTCAGCAGTCAACAGAGTTGACTGGTCAACCTGACCAGTGGGTCCCACTGGTCAGTGACACATTTTAATTAAACATTTTAATTAACCTAATTAGTATCAATTAGGGGTGGGCCCCACTGTCATTGACTACTTAATTAACTAATTAACATATCAGGTTAATTAGGTAACTAATGTGTAATTAGTTTAATTAGTTGTTTAATTTAATTAATCAAAATTAATTAAGTTAATTAATTAATAAATTAATTAATTTTATTTTTATTCTTAGTTACGTTCTGGGGCGGGCCCCACATGTCATAGGGCTATAGGGTCCTTAACGGGCACAGGCACACGTTAACGGGCGGTGGTGCGGGCGCCCAAACGGACGGGTGCCCGAAGAGGCACCGAGCAGGCCCGACGCACGCTGGCGCCGGCGGCGGAGGTGGCTCGGCAGGGAGCCGCAGGGCGGTGGCGGGGCAACGCCGGGTCCACGGTGACCAACAGGGGCGCGGCCACGGCGAACAGGGGAAGGCCTGTGGCGCGAGCCTTCGCGACGAGCAAAGGGGAAGGGGCGGTGACCAGCGGGCGGGGGGGACGACGGGCACGGCCCGGTCGGTGTAGCGCGTGGCCAGGGCGCGGCCG
>NC_041387.1:462265643-462295413 GCF_002162155.2 Triticum dicoccoides | reverse complement strand
AGGGCGAGGCGGCGTCGGGGTTCAGGCAGCGAGCGGCGGCCTCTTCCTCTCGATCCCGATATAAATCGGGGGAGAGGGGGGGGAGCGAGTGGGGCGAGTGGGGCGTGGGTGCAGGTTAGGGTTTGCGGGGGTGGGGGGATAAGGAGAGGGAGTGGTGGCCGGTTGGGCCGGTGGGTTGGCCCAATAGGGTTGTGGCCTGCTGGGCCGGAGCCCAGTGGGGGGGTTGCTTTCTCTTTTTTTTGGTTAGTTTGTTTTCTGTTTTTGTATTTTCTTTCTTTTATTTTTTTACTCTTTATTTATTTTTCCTTTCTGTTTTATTTCTAGTTTCTCTTTCATTTAGTTTTTATCTAATATTAAAATGATCCCGAATTTAGTAATACATTAAAACCCACTATAACAATAGGTCTTACCCCAAAACAAATTAGTTTAGTATTTTGTTAATTATAAAAGCATTTAAATATTTGTTTTTGCTACTGTTTTATTCACCTAAGGGCATTTAAACATTTTATAAAAAATGTGGTTTCTCCACCATAATTACCTATGCATTAGTTGGATCACTCCGAACATTTTAGTGTTAATATTTGAAAACTTTTATTGTTTCATTGATTTTTTTGAATTTGAATTCGAATCGGTTCCGAACTAACGCGAGATTAGCAACAGTAACCGTGGTGACGTGGCATCATTAACGGAGGTTTACTGTAGCTTAATTACCCGGGCGTCACAATTCTCCTCCACTACAAGAAATCTCGTCTCGAGATTTAGGAGCAGGAGTAAGGGGGAAGCGATCTGGTTATGAAATTCTAACGGATCTTCTCGGCCTTGGTTGCTCTTCTCGAAGAGGTCGATCCCTTACATTGACATCTTCATTACTCTGCTTCAGGTCATCATGGTGAAGTCGTCCTTTTCTTCGGGAACTCCAACGTACTTACGAATAGGTAAGGGGCAGCTCGGCTACGACATAATGCTTATGAGGGAAACAATCTGGGGTTAACGCATGAATGAGCATAAGATTATCTCTCGAGTTGAACATATAAAATACATCGAGAGTAAGGTACGAAGGTACAATAAGAGGTTCCAAGCGGATAGGTGGTTGCTCGAAGTCCGAACCAGAGTGAGAAAGGGGTTCAAAGTAGCGACAGTAAGTATTGCGTCTGATACCATAATAGAGCACTAGGAAGGTGGCCCATGAATTAAATACGAAGCCAAGCGTGGGGAATAACCACTAGAAACAGGGTTGTACGGGAGAGTCAGGTTTCGATCCAGTGGACCTATGGGTTATGGGCCCACCATGTGGGTTAGAAGTAGGAAGGGCGGAGACGTCTTGCGTGATCATGCAAGCAAGGCATGTCAGGGGGTAGCCTGTCGATTATGTCGGCGACAACGTCGATACCAAGAGCGAGGGACGAAGAGAACTATTTTCCTGCTCGTTGAACGAGGCGGGCCAAGAGGCAAAGTTCTCATCCATCTGCGGTTACCGAAATGTCATCAACAATAGAAACAGGGTCTCACTGTCAGAGTTGTACACCAAGGTGTTTACCTACGCAGTGAATTATTACTGCTTAGATTATATAGATCACAAGAAAGGTTAAACCAAACAACGGAAAGGAAATATGGTTATCAAATTACACAAAACAAAGACAAGGAAAATGTGTTTAATCACATATTTCAGGGGTATATCCTTCCCAAGGACAAGCAGAGCATGATATCCATGACAGGATATAATGTAGAAAACTCTTTAGGTAGGGGAGAGAATTTTCATGACACTACCCATACAACGGTGTTTGGATAATTGAGCAGGAAACTTTTAGCCTTGGGCTCCAAATGTTCTTGTTGGAAATCGGAGTATCACAAACAAGCTCTTGAGATAGTATTGACATGGTCATCAGGTGAAGATCAGACTTTGGATACTCGAAGGATCCATCAGGAACAGCTTGTAGAATAAGTCTTACAATTTCCTCATGGAGGAATGGATAGCATTGCTAAAAGGAAAATTATAACAATAGGTCCTCCGGTCAGGTGTGCTAGGCATGACATCACCTTATCGGGTCATAGAAAGACCAATGTTATAACTCTTGGAAATATGTTCCCACCATCATATCTGACCGAGATTCAGATTTGATTGGTGTCAGGATACCTCAGACTCAGGATGCCCGAGAAGAAAGGTGCAAAACAAATTGACGGGATAACACTGTAAGATTCTCGGGAAATGAACTATGAAGTGATTTCCGTTAACAAGAGTTCATCATTATCCTAAGGAGAGGACAAGGAGGTGGATGATGAACTCAACGACAATTCTTCGAGATTTCCAAAAGATGGATTTCCACAATTAAGTGAACAAGGAGATAACATTTGTCAGATCAAATGATATAAGGAAGTATGCTCGAGGAAAACATACACAATTAAACATTGGTCGAAAGGTGCACCCGAAATATGGGTTGGGTTGCACGACCAATGTCAGAATGGTGATTCAATATCAACAGTCTAAGAATGAATGACCGACCATTAACCTCAAAGCAATAGGGTTGCTAGAAGTTTTGGGATTACACATCACAGTCCATTTATCGGTGGTTAGAAATAACACGGTGACCAGGAAAGGAATGGTGATGGTGATAAGTATCACTTGTATCAAGAATTCTCTAGAGGTGATGAAATTCTCACAACATTGAGGACATAAGAGATGTTAATGTTCCAAGGTAAAGAATAACAATTATTGGATAACAAGGAACTCAAGGTATAACACCAAACACGAACAAGCTTGTGTTGGTGGGAAGGCAATAAAGTGGTCGATGATAACACAGATCATCAAGGGCAAGGATGGTATTTCTCATCATGAACTCAATTGATATCCTGGAAGAGCTCATAAGGTCGATGATGATCACGACACATTTGTCGAGAGATTTCACGAAGATGTAATCAACCAGCGACGACATCAAGTCAAAGGAATGAGGTAGCGGAAGGTTATTGGAACCATGGGTAGGACACAAACTTGAAATCAAGCTTGTTGTTCAAGGCGAACTGATATGACGAGGAAGATCGACGTAAGCTTAGCTCATCGTCGAAAATTTTGTGCTCCGGGAAGAAGGACCAGGTAGCACAGTTAGAAGTTTGCACCATAATGATATAGCCGATAAGGCTAGGAATGACTTGAAGGATTATTAAACTCGTAAGCAACCAGAATTACTTAGATTTATTGAATCGGAGTGCGGAATCGATTCACTTATCGGTGTTCTTGGTTGACGACAACCCAGAATCCAGGAAAATTGGAATCGGTGAGAAATAACAGTTGATGAAGAACCCATAAGAAGTTATGTAGTTCCCTGACATTCTCGCGGTACCAGAGGGTATACTCAAGGGTAGAGCGGGATAGAGGTTGGACAAGTGAAATCATTTGCAGAAGGCAAGCACTTAAACTTGTCCAAGAAATGGGAAAGAAGAACAATATGGTCGAAACCACGGTCGCAAAAAACCAAGCATAGATAAGAGAAGAAGTTATAACAAGGGGATTATTATTACTACGAGAAGCTTCCATGATAAGTTCCACCTCGGGTCCATGGGCATGAACACAAAGTTCAAGGTCGACTCCTACTTCTCCAAAGCATAACCTTACATTCGCTTCTCGTTTCGATAATGGCATTAGTTGTTGAAAGTTTTACCTGGTGCAATACCAGATAAGTATGACTCGTGAAATCTTTCGGGTTCACACCGATGAGGGAAGGCGTTGGTTCAATCCCATCGGGGCTTCTTACGAACATATACCATAAGCTTCAAGAGTAAATATCACCAGCTCAAAAGTAGAGCATGGTTGACAAAAGGAAAGGATACAATTTAACAACGGCATTATGTAATGGAGAAGGACTCACAAGGTGATTAATTATTAGGGACACTGTCGGATATAATAATCCAACAGTGGATATGGCGATCCACAGTGGAGCTGAGGTGAGTATCGATACCCAATCAGAGGAAGAAAGAATGCAAATGCAACAGATTATGGATTCATCTGAATAATTCAAAGCTTAATTGCAAAGGAATTATGATTTCCAACACAAGGGATCAGAAGCAGGCATTCTGATCAAGGATGGATCACTTGAATATACCAGAGGCACAATCGACGACAGATAGTTTGGTCAAGAACCAGCTCAGTATCAAAATGACGTCTGAGCCGGAAAGATAATCCTAGGACTCGACTAATGATTGTGAACATTCGCACTCATGTTGAATCAAAAGGATCAAAATGACGATGCCTAAGGATACTAACGAATATTGCCAGACATATGGAAAGCATCCATCATGCAAGTAGACAAGTATGACAGAGCAATAAGCTACTAAGGATTTTTGGAGGATCGAATAGTATTTCGAAGACCATTGGGAAACACATGAACAACTGAGGGATGAGCGGATACTCGATAAGTGCGAGAATTACCCATAGGGGTATTCAGGTGACAAAGAACAACAAGGCGATAAGCTCAAAGGATTATCGAAACAACGACGAGTGTTTCGAGGTATCTGGTAATAACAAGACCAACTGGGGATGAATGTAAGAATAACAACTGCAAGTAGTTATCCATAAGGGTTGACGGTGGAAGGGGAATTGCAAATGCGATGAACATAAGTTCTCGGGTTAACAGCGGAGAGTATCTTCAGGGTCTTCACGTGCCGCAGACGATCATCATTATAAGGGGCTCTCCGGGTGAAAGTGATAACGAGACCCTAATGTTAGATTTAGCAAAAATCATTTAACCCGAATAGAAGAGAGATCAGAGTCCCAGAGTATAGGTCGAGGAATAAAAGATCCTAATACCACCCAATGACGACGTGGGCCCGTAAGGCACACAGCCAAGTTAGTAAAAGTTTTGCAATGACTAGACTCAACTTCGGCAAAGGAGTTGGAAAGGGGGATTCCTACAGGCAGTCGGCTCTGATACCAACTTGTGACGCCCCTGATTCAATCATACACTAATCATGCACGCAAATGTGTACGATCAAGATCAGGGACTCACGGGACGATATCACAACACAACTCTAAAACATAAATAAGTCATACAAGCATCATAATACAAGCCAGGGGCCTCGAGGGCTCGAATACAAGTGCTCGATCATAGACGAGTCAGCGGAAGCAACAATATCTGAGTACAGACATAAGTTAAACAAGTTTGCCTTAATAAGGCTAGCACAAACTGGGATACAGATCGAAAGAGGCGCAGGCCTCCTGCCTGGGATCCTCCTAACTACTCATGGTCATCGTCAGCGGCCTGCACGTAGTAGTAGGCACCTCCAGTGTAGTAGGAATCATCGTCGACGGTGGCGTCTGGCTCCAGGGCTCCAGCATCTGGTTGCTACAACCAGGTAGAAGGGAAAGGGGAAAAGAGGGAGAAAAGCAACCGTGAGTACTCATACAAAGTACTCGCAAGCAAGGAACTACACTACATATGCATGGGTATATGTGTAAGGAGGCCATATCAGTGGACTGAACTGCAGAATGCTAGAATAAGAGGGGGATAGCTAGTCCTATCGAAGACTACGCTTCTGGCAGCCTCCGTCTTGCAGCATGTAGAAGAGAGTAGATTGAAGTCCTCCAAGTAGCATCTCCAAGTAGCAACTCCAAGTAACATCTCCAGTAGCATCGCATAGCATAATCCTACCCGGCGATCCTCCCCTCGTCGCCCTGTGGAAAAGCGATCACCGGATTGTCTGTGGAACTTGGAAGGGTGTGTTTTATTAAGTATCCGGTTCTAGTTGTCATAAGGTCAAGGTACAACTCCAAGTCGTCCTGTTACCGAAGATCACGGCTATTCGAATAGATTAACTTCCCTGCAGGGGTGCACCAACTTACCCAACACGCTTGATCCCATTTGGCCGGACACACTTTCCTGGGTCATGCCTGGCCGCGGAAGATCAACACGTCGCAGCCCCACCTAGGCACAACAGAGAGGTCAGCACGCCGGTCTAAACCTAAGCGCACAGGGGTCTAGGCCCATCGCCCTTAGCACACCTGCACGTTGCGTACGCGGCTGGTGAGCAGACCTAGCAACCTCCATTACAAAGGAAGTTGCGTTAACGCAGTCCAACCCGGCGCGCGCCACTCAGTCGCTGACGTCAAGAAGGCTTCGGCTGATACCACGACGCCGGGATACCCATAACTACTCCCGCGTAGATGGTTAGTGTGTATAGGCTCGTAGCCAACTCAGATCAAATACCAAGATCTCGTTAAGTGTGTTAAATATCCGCGAATGTCGACCAGGGCCAGGCCCACCTGTCTCCTAAGTGGTCTCAACCTGCCCAGCTGCTCCGCCACAAAGTAACAGTCGGGGGCCGTCGGGAACCCAGGCCCACCTCTACCGGGATGGAGCCACCTGCCCCTTCAGCCCCCATCTCCGAACAGTATCACAGGTAATGTAACTGTGCAAAGTATATCGTATATGCCCGTGATCACCTCCCGAAGTGATCACGGCCCAGTAGTATAGCATGGCAGACGGACAAGAGTGTAGGGCCACTGATGGAACACTAGCATCCTATACTAAGCAGTAGGATAGCAGGTAATGGTAACAACAGTAGTAGCAAGGACAGGCTATGCATCAGGATAGGAATAACGGAAAGCAGTAACATGCTACACTACTCTAATGCAAGCAGTATAGAGAAAAGAGTAGGCGATATCTGGTGATCAAAGGGGGGGCTTGCCTGGTTGCTCTGGCAAGGAGGGGTCATCTTCGATGTAGTCGAACACACGGACATCGGCAGCGGTCTCGGAGTCTACCGGAAAGGAGTAACGGAGGGGGAACACAATAAATAACAGAGCAATCAAATGCAACACAAAGCAAGACGCGGCAATACGCGGTGCTAGGTATGTCGTAACGCGGTATTATGTGATACCGGCGAAAGGGGGAAACATCCGGGAAAGTATTCCCGGTGTTTTGCGTTTTTGGACAGATGAACCGGAGGGGAAAAGTTGCACGTTTGCTATGCTAGGGATGTGTGGCTGACAAACGGGCTGCGTATCCGGGTTCGTCTCGTCGTTTTGAGCAACTTTCATGTTGAAAATAATTTAATCCGAGTTACGGATTAAAAGTTATGATTTTCTAAAGATTTTATTAATTTCTGGAATTTAATTAATTATTTAAATTAATTCGAAAATGGAATAATGACATCAGCACGATGTCATGCTGACGTCAGCAGTCAACAGAGTTGACTGGTCAACCTGACCAGTGGGTCCCACTGGTCAGTGACACATTTTAATTAAACATTTTAATTAACCTAATTAGTATCAATTAGGGGTGTGCCCCACTGTCATTGACTACTTAATTAACTAATTAACAGATCAGGTTAATTAGGTAACTAATGTGTAATTAGTTTAATTAGTTGTTTAATTTAATTAATCAAAATTAATTAATAAATTAATTAATTTTATTTTTATTCTTAGTTACGTTCTGGGGCGGGCCCCACATGTCATAAGGCCATAGGGGCCTTAACGGGCACAGGCACACGTTAACGGGCGGTGGTGCGGGCGCCCAAACGGACGGGTGCCCGAGGGGGCACCGAGCAGGCCCGACGCACGCTGGCGCCGGCGGCGGAGGTGGCTCGGCAGGGAGCCGCAGGGCGGTGGCGGGGCAACGCCGGGTCCATGGTGACCAACAGGGGCGCGGCCACGGCGAACAGAGGAAGGCCTGTGGCGCGAGCCTTCGCGACGAGCAAAGGGGAAGGGGCGGTGACCAGCGGGCGGGGGGACGACGGGCACGGCCCGGTCGGTGTAGCGCGTGGCCAGGGCGCGGCCGGCCGCGGTGAGCGTGGGGCCGGAGCGCACGAGGCGTGGCGACGGTCGTGGGGGAGAGGGAGTGCGAGGAGAGGGGGCGGGAGCCCGGGGCCTCACCGCGGGTTCGCAGCGTCAAGGGTAGCGGGCTCGACGGAGGTCGGGGACGACGGGGCGGTGGCGACTAGGGCGGTTCCGCGAGGACGAGGACGACACGCGTGGGGAGGAGACGAGGTCGAGGCGGCGTTGCCGATGGCGGAGCGGTCCGGCGAGGGGCGGCTCCAGCGTCAGCGTCGTGCAGCGAGGGCGAGGCGGCGTCGGGGTTCAGGCAGCGAGCGGCGGCCTCTTCCTCTCGATCCCGATCCAAATCGGGGGAGAGGGGGGGAGCGAGTGGGGCGAGTGGGGCGTGGGTGCAGGTTAGGGTTTGCGGGGGTGGGGGGATAAGGAGAGGGAGTGGTGGTCGGTTGGGCCGGTGGGTTGGCCCAATAGGGTTGTGGCCTGCTGGGCCGGAGCCCAGTGTGGGGGGTTGCTTTCTCTTTTTTTTGGTTAGTTTGTTTTCTGTTTTTGTATTTTCTTTCTTTTATTTTTTTTACTCTTTATTTATTTTTCCTTTCTGTTTTATTTCTAGTTTCTCTTTCATTTAGTTTTTATCTAATATTAAAATGATCCCGAATTTAGTAATACATTAAAACCCACTATAACAATAGGTCTTACCCCAAAACAAATTAGTTTAGTATTTTGTTAATTATAAAAGCATTTAAATATTGGTTTTTGCTACTGTTTTATTCACCCAAGGGCATTTAAACATTTTATAAAAAATGTGGTTTCTCCATCATAATTACCTATGCATTAGTTGGATCACTCCGAACATTTTAGTGTTAGTATTTGAAAACTTTTATTGTTTTATTGATTTTTTTGAATTTGAATTCGAATCGGTTCCGAACTAACGCGAGATTAGCAACAGTAACCGTGGTGACGTGGCATCATTAACGGAGGTTTACTGTAGCTTAATTACCCGGGCGTCACACCCCCCCCCCCCTACAGGGCATGCCCCCTGTCTTGTGGGCCCCTTAGGCGGCCACCGACGTACTTCTTCCTCCTATATAAGCCTACGTACCCCGAAAACATCCAAGGAGCCACCGAAACACAATTTCCACCGCCGTAACCTTCTGTATCCGCGAGATCCCATCTTGGAGCCTTTGTCGGCGCTCTGCCGGAGGGGGAATCGACCACTGAGGGCTTCTACATCAACATCATAGCCCTTTTGATGAGTTGTGAGTAGTTCACCACAGACCTTCGGGTCCACAGTTATTAGCTATATGGCTTCTTCTCTCTTTTTGGATCTCAATACAATGTTCTCCCCCTCTCGTGTGGAGATCTATTCGATGTAAACTCTTTTTGCGGTGTGTTTGTCGAGATCCAATGAATTGTGGGTTTATGATCAAGTTTATCTATGAGAAATATTTGAATCTCCTTTGAATTCTTTTATGTATGATTGAGTTATCTTTGCAAGTCTTTTCGAATTATCAGTTTCGTTTGGCCTACTAGATTGGTCTTTCTTGCCATGGGAGAAGTGCTTAGCTTTGGGTTCAATCTTGCGGTGTTCTTACCCAGTGACAGAAAGGGTTGCAAGACACGTATTGTATTGTTGCCATCGAGGATAACAAGACCGGGTTTATATCATATTGCATGAGTTTATCCCTCTACATCATGTCATCTTGCTTAATGCGTTACTCTGTTCTTATGAACTTAATACTGTAGATGCAGGCAGGAGTCGATCGATGTGTGGAGTAATAGTAGTAGATGCAGGCAGGAGTCGGTCTACTTGTTGCGGACGTGATGCCTATATACATGATCATGCCTAGATAATCTCATAGTTATTCGCTTTTCTATCAATTGCTCGACAGTAATTTGTTCACCCACCATAATACTTATGCTATCTCGAGAGAAGCCTCTAGTGAAACCTATGGCCCCCTGGTCTATCTATTATCATATTTGCTTTCAATCTACTTTTATTTGCATCTATCTTATAAAATACCAAAAATATATTTATCTTATCATACTATCTCTATCAGATCTCACTTTCGCAAGTGGCCGTGAAGGGATTGACAACCCCTTTATTGCGTTGGTTGCGAGTTCTTTGTTTCTTTATGTAGGTGCGTGGGACTTTTGAGGAGCCTCCTACTGGATCGATACCTTGGTTCTCAAAAACTGAGGGAAATACTTAGGCTACTCTGCTGCATCACCCTTTCCTCTTCAAGGAAAACCAAGGCAAGCTCAAGACGTAGCAATAACACCTATCTGTCTAGAGAGTGTGCATCTCTCAAGAGTAATAGGTACAAGAACTCACTCAGATCTACTATGATGCTTAATCACTATCTAAGTTTTGGCTCTTGATTTTCTCTTAGTGGATCTTAAACTCAAATCTCTCGGGGAGGGGTGCTCAAATAGTCTTATCAGAATCTGAAGTAGAGCAGCCCATGAAAAACGTTGGAATGGGGTGACTATTTATACCCGCGGCCTTCCGTGATGGGGAAATGACCATTTAGGACACGCGATCTAGCCAATGGCCAACTCACGCATTCCTAACGATTGGATTTCGATTACATGGCAACTTTACTTGAAGAACACGTAAAGTTGGCTCCTCGGTCTGAAGCATATCTCTTGCAGCCCAGAAGATCAATCTCGTTGGTTGGCAAGTAATGTTTTGGTGCACAAAGAGATTTCTCTCAGTCTTTCATGGGTTTTTACTAAGAATCACAGCACACTTAAGTCTCAAATACCTTGCCCCTCTTAATAGTATAGTGGTCCTATGACTCAAATAAGAGAAAGAAGAATAATGACACAAATGCTACGTCTCACTTCGCCTTCAATCTTCTTGAGTGCAGCCATTTCTTCCCGGACACACCAAAGAACAATTGCTTCACTTCAGCAATATATAAAGGGGTCAACTTCATCACACAATCTTTTGAGTAAAGTTTCTTCTTGAAACATCTCTCTCTCTTCTCTGCAATGCAGATACTTCTCATTGAAGTTCTTCAAACTTCTCATCAAAATGTAGCATTTTTCTCAATACGTTAGGGATTATTTCTCTCTGTGTGCACTAGCAAACAAATTAGTCCCTTACTGTTTCTGGAAAAAATCTCCAGAACCCAAGGGGCAAGTCATTGCACCAACAGTCATGGAATCATGGTCGTGATCAGGAAAATGGAACCATCATGCAACACTTGAGCTAGTCCTAGAGGTGAGACTAGGAATCTATTTTACCACTTATTATTCCACACATGCATATGAGTTTTCCTATGAGCCTCTTGGATATACAGACTCGAGAACCATTGCAACTGTAACATATAACATAAAAATTAAACAAACATGGAAATGAATAATACTCCCTTTGATCCAAAATAATGTCATAGTTTTGAACTAAGATTAGTTCAACCTTAGTTCAAAGTTGCGACACTTATTATGGATTGGAGGGAGTAACTTTTATTATTACATCTGGGACATATTTTTCTTAAGAAGGCATGTGCATGATACACACATTGATGAAATCATTTGCATATAACTAAAGTTGCCAACAACTACAACAAAAGGGTAGTTGGGTACTTGTATGAGTGCGCTCTCCCATACCAATGCTAGTACAAGGCATCGTCGGGCCGAAGACTTCATACCAGTTCATTTCCATGAAGGCACCATGATCGATTTCGAAATGCTACACCCTTGAAACCCTAATCGAAAGGACTGTAACTATATAAAGGAGAAAGAGGACTTTGGAACCCTCGCCTCGCTTTGCCAAGTCCATCCACACAACGGTTCACCCATCGTCATTCACTCCTTGCGATAATCATCTCCACCATAGGCACGGATTCATCTTGTACTTGAGGTTTACTCGTGACTGGGAAGATTGTAAGGAGATTTAATCATTAATCTTAAAGAAACCCTTTTGCAATATGTCTTGCATATCATCTTATCGCGATGTGTGAGTAGTCCTCAAGGGGTAAGGGTGGAGGCATAGCCTCGTAGCCAACTGATAAGTCCATTTTGCATCATGCTTTTATATCGATATTTATTGCATTATGGACTGCTATTACACGTTATGTCACAATACTTATGGATATTCTCTCTTATTTTACAAGGTTTACATAAAGAGGGAGAATGCCGGCACCTGGGATTCTGGGTTGGAAAAGGAGCAAATATTGGAGACCTATTCTGCACAGCTCCAAAAGTCCTGAAACTCCATGAAAGTAATTTTTGGAATTAATGATAAATATTTAGCATAAGAAATACCTGAGGGGGCCCACCCACCGTCCACGAGGGTGGGGGGCGCGCCCTACCCCCCTGGGCGCACCCCCTGCCACGTGGGCCACCTGGCAGCCCTCCGATGCCCATCTTCTGCTATATGAAGTCTTTTACCCTGAAAAAATCATAAGCAAGCTTTCGGGGGGAACTCCGTCGCCACGAGGCGGAACCAATCTAGGGCTCCGGCGGAGCTGTTCTGTCGGGGAAACATCCCTCGGGGAGGGGGAAATCATCACCACCATCATCACCATTGATCCTCTCATCGGGAGAGGGTCAATCTCCATCAACATCTTCACCAGCACCATCTCCTCTCAAACCCTAGTTCATCTCTTGTATCCAATCTTTGTACCAAAACCTCAGATTGGTACCTATGGGTTGCTAGTAGTGTTGATTACTCCTTGTAGTTGATGCTAGTTGGTTTATTTGGTGGAAGATCATATGTTCATATCCTTAATGCATATTAATACTCCTCTGATTATGAACATGAATATGCTTTGTGAGTAGTTACGTTTGTTCCTGGGGACATGGCTGAAGTCTTGCTATTAGTAGTCATGTGAATTTGGTATTCGTTCGATATTTTGATGAGATGTATGTCATCTCCCTCTAGTGGTGTTATGTGAACGTCGACTACATGACACTTCACCATTGTTTGGGCCTAGAGGAAGGTATTGGGAAGTAATAAGTAGATGATGGGTTGCTAGAGTTACAGAAGCTTAAGCCCTAGTTTATGTGTTGCTTCGTAAGGGGCTGATTTGGATCCATATGTTTCATGCTATGGTTAGGTTTACCTTAATACTTCTTTTGTAGTTGCGGATGCTTGGGTTAATCATAAGTGGGATGCTTGTCCAAGAAAGGGTAGTACCCAATCACCGGTCCACCCACATACCAAATTATCAAAGAAACAAACGCGAATCATATGAGCGTGATGAAAACTAGCTTGATGATAACTCCCATGTGTCCTCGGGAGCGCTTTTCTTATTATAAGAACTTGTCCAGGCTTGTCCTTTGCTACAAAAAGGATTGGGCCACCTTGCTGCACCTTATTGACTTTAATTGCTTGTTACCCATTACAAATTATCTTATCACAAAACTATCTGTTACCTACAATTTCAGTGCTTGCAGAGAATACCTTACTGAAAACCGCTTGTCATTTCCTTCTGCTCCTTGTTGGGTTCGACACTCTTAGTTATCGAAAGGACTACGATAGATACCCTACACTTGTGAGTCATCAAGACTCTTTTCTGGTGACGTTGCCGGGGAATGAAGCGCCTTTGGTAAGTGGAACTTGGTAAGGAAACATTTATATAGTGTGCTGAAATTTGCTGTCACTTGTTACTATGGAAACTAATCCTTTGAGGGGCTTGTTCGGGGTATCTTCACCCCGACCAGTAGAGCAAAGAGTTGCTCCTCACCCTACTGAACCTACTGAAAATGTTTACTTTGAAATTCCTTCGGGTATGGTAGAGAAACTGCTAGCTAATCCCTTTGCAGGAGATGGAACATTGCATCCCGATTTACACCTTATCTATGTGGATGAAGTTTGTGGATTATTTAAGCGTGCAGGTATGCTCGATGATGTTATTAAGAAGAAGGTTTTCCCTTTATCTTTGAAGGGAGATGCATTGACATGGTATAGGCTATGTGATGATATGGGATGCTGGGACTATAAACTATTGAAATTGGAATTTCACCAGAAGTTTTATCCTATGCATCTTGTTCATCGTGATCGTAATTATATATATAATTTTTGGTCTCGCGAAGGAGAAAGTATCGCTCAAGCTTGGGGGAGGCTTAAGTCAATGTTATATTCATGCCCCAATCATGAGCTCTCAAGAGAAATGATTGTTCAAAACTTTTATGCTCGTCTTTATCTCAACAATCGCACCATGCTTGATACTTCTTGTGCTGGGTATTTTATGATGAAGACTATTGAATTCAAATGGGATTTATTGGAAAGGATTAAATGCAACTCTGAAGATTGGGATTCCGACGATGGTAAGGAGTCAGGTATTACACAAGTTTGATTGTGTTAAATATTTTATGGATACCGATGCTTTTCGTGGATTTAGCTCTAAATATGGACTTGACTCTGAGATAGTAGCTTCTTTCTGTGAATCATTTGCTACTCACGTTGATCTCCCTAAGGATAAGTGGTTTAAATATAATCCTCCCACTAAAGTAAAAGTAGTTGCACCTATTACAGTTGAAGAAAAGACTATCACTTATAATGATCCTATTGTTCCTTCTACTTATATTGAGAAACAACCTTTCCCTGTTACGATAAAGGATCATGCTAAAGCTTCAATTGTGGTTCGTAAGGGTAATACTAAAACATATACACCTCCTAAGCAAATTAAAGTTGAACCTAGTACTGCTATGGTTAATATTTATTTTTGTGAACAAGCTGCTAGAATCGCTAGACCTGATGCTAAGACACATAGACCTGTTGTAGGCATGCCTGTTATTTCTGTTAAAATAGGAGATCATTTTTATCATGGATTATGTGATATGGGTGCTGGTGCTAGTGCAATACCCTTTTCCTTATATGAAGAAATTATGCATGATATTGCACCTGCTGAGGTAGAAGATATTGATGTTATAATTAAGCTTGCCAATAGAGATACTATTTCACCAATTGGGATTATTAGAGATGTTGAAGTCAAATATCTTGCTGATTTTCTTGTTCTTGGCTCCCCACAAGATGACTTTTGTCCCATCATATTTGGTAGACCCTTCTTGAACACTGTTAATGCTAAGATTGATTGCGAAAAAGATGTTGTTACGATTGGCTTAGGAGATATGTCTCATGAGTTTAATTTTGCTAAATTTCGTAAACAACCCCATGATAAAGAATTGCCTAGTAAGGATGAAATTATTGGTCTTGCTTCTATTGTCGTGCCTCCTACTGATCCTTTAGAACAATATTTGCTAGACCATGAAAATGATATGTTTATTAATGAAAGAAGGGAAATAGATGAAGTATTCTTTAAACAGGGTCCTATTTTGAAACACAACTTGCCTGTTGAAATCCTAGGGGATCCTCCTCCACCCAAGGGTGATCCCGTGTTTGAGCTTAAACCATTACCTGATACTCTTAAATATGCTTATCTTGATGAAAAGAAGATATATCCTGTTATTATTAGTGCTAACCTTTCAGAGCAAGAAGAGGAAAGATTATTGAAAACTCTGAAGAAGCACCGTGCTGCTATTGGATATACTCTTGATGATCTTAAGGGAATTAGTCCCACTCTCTGCCAACACAAAATAAAATTGGAAGAAGGCGCCAAACCAGTTATTGATCATCAACGACGGTTAAATCCTAAGATGAAAGAAGTGGTAAGAAAGGAAATACTGAAGCTCCTTGAGGCAGGTATAATTTATCCGGTTGCTGATAGTTAGTGGGTAATTCATGTCCATTGCATTCCTAAGAAGGGAGGTATTACTGTTGTTCCTAATAATAAAGATGAATTGATCCTGCAAAGAATTATTACAGGTTATAGGATGGTAATTGATTTCCGCAAATTAAATAAAGCTACTAAGAAAGATCATTACCCTTTACCTTTTATTGATCAAATGCTAGACAGACTATCCAAACATACACATTTTTGCTTTCTAGATGGTTACTCTGGTTTCTCTCAAATACCCGTGTCAACGGAGGATCAAGAAAAGACCACTTTTACTTGCCCTTTCGGTACTTTTTCTTATAGACGTATGCCTTTTGGTTTATCTAATGCACGTGCTACCTTTCAAAGATGCATGATGGCTATATTCTCTGACTTTTGTGAAAATATTTGTGAGGTATTCATGGATAATTTCTCCGTTTATGGATCCTATTTTGATGATTGCTTGAGCAACCTTGATCGAGTTTTGTAGAGATGTGAAGACCCTAGTCTCGTCTTGAATTGGGAAAAGTGCCACTTTATGGTTAATGAAGGCATTGTCTTGGGGCACAAAATTTCTGAGAAAGGTATTAAAGTGGATAAAGTTGAGGTTGATGCTATTGAAAAGATGTCGTGTCCCAAGGACATTAAAGGTATAAGAAGTTTCCTTGGTCATGCTGGTTTTTATAGGAGGTTCATTAAGGACTTTTCTAAAATTTCTAGGCCTCTAACTAATCTATGGCAAAAAGATATTCCTTTTGTCTTCGATGATGATTGTGTAGAAGCATTTGAAATACTTAAGAAAGCTTTGATTTCTGCACCTATTGTTCAGCCACCTGATTGGAACTTACCCTTTGAAATTATGTGTGATGCTAGTGATTATGTTGTAGGTGTTGTTCTAGGACAAAGAGTCGATAAGAAATTAAATGTTATTCAATATGCTAGTAAAACTCTAGACACTGCCTAGAGAAATTATGCTACTACTGAAAAAGAATTCTTAGCAATTGTATTTGCTTGTGATAAGTTCAGACCTTATATTGTTGATTCTAAAGTAACTATTCACACTGATCATGCTGCTATTAAATATCTCATGGAAAAGAAAGATGCTAAACCTAGACTTATTAGATGGGTTCTCTTGCTCCAAGAATTTGATTTCCATATTATTTATAGAAAGGGACCTGAGAACCCCATTGCAGACAACTTGTCTAGGTTAGAGAATGTTCTTGATGGCCCACTACCTATTAATGATAGCTTTCCTAATGAACAATTAGCTATCATAAATGCTTCTCGTACTGCTCCATGGTATGCTGATTATGCTAATTACATTGTTGCTAAATTTATACCACCTAGTTTCACATACCAGCAAAAGAAAAAGTTCTTCTATGATTTAAGACATTACTTCTGGGATGACCCACACCTTTATAAAGAAGGAGTAGATGGTGTTATTAGACGTTATGTACCTGAGCATGAACAGGAACAGATCCTACGCAAGTGTCACTCCGAGGCATATGGAGGACACCATGCTGGAGGTAGAACTACACATAAGGTATTGCAATCCGGTTTTCATTGGCCTACTCTCTTCAAAGATGCTCGTAAGTTTGTCTTGTCTTGTGATGAATGTCAAAGAATTGGTAATATTAGTAGACGTCAAGAAATGCCTATGAATCACTCTCTTGTTATTGAACCATTTAATGGTTAGGGCTTTGATTATATGGGACCGTTTCCTGCCTCTAATGGGTATACACATATTTTAGTTGCTGTTGATTATGTTACTAAGTGGGTAGAAGCTATTCCAACTAGTAGTGCTGATCATAACACCTCTATTAAGATTCTTAAAGAATTTATTTTTCCGAGGTTTGGAGTCCCTAGATACTTAGTGACTGATGGTGGTTCGCATTTTATTCATGGTGCTTTTTGTAAAATGCTTGCTAAGTATGATGTTAATCATAGAACTGCATCTCCTTATCACCCACAATCTAGTGGTCAAGTAGAACTTAGCAAGCAATAGAGTAAATTAATATTGCAAAAGACTGTTAATAGATCTAGAAAGAATTGGTCCAAGAAACTTGATGGTGCATTATGGGCTTATAGAACTGCATATAAGAATCCTATGGGTATGTCTCCATATAAAATAGTTTATGGAAAAGCATGTCACTTACCTCTTGAACTTGAACATAAGGCATATTGGGCCATTAAAGAGCTCAATTATGATTTCAAACTTGCCGGTGAGAAGAGATTATTTGATATTAGCTCACTCGATGAATGGAGAACTCAAGCCTATGAGAATGCCAAGTTGTTTAAAGAAAAAGTTAAAAGATGGCATGACAAAAGGCTACAAAAGTGTGAGTTTAATGTAGGTGATTATGTTTTGCTACTCAACTCTCATTTAAGATTTTTTGCAGGAAAACTTCTCTCTAAATGGGAAGGCCCTTACGTTATCGAGGAGGTCTATCGTTCCGGTGCCATAAAAATCAACAAATTCGAAGGCACAAATCCGAAGGCCGTGAACGGCCAAAGAATCAAACATTATATCTCAGGTAATCCTATAAATGTTGAAACTAATGTTATTGAAATCATGACCCCGGAGGAATACATAAGATACACTTTCCAGAACGTTTCAGACCCCAAAAAGGAATAGGTATGTGGTACGGTAAGTAAACCGACTCCAAAACAGTTCTAATAGCAATTTTTCTCCGTTTTGGAATTTTTAAGAAAATAGGAAAATAAGTAGTCCGGGAAGGACACGAGGCTTCCACGAGGGTGGAGGGTGTGCCCTACCCCCCTGGGCGCGCCCCCTACCTCGTGAACACCTCATGTGCTCTCCAGACTCTATTTTCTTGTATGATGCTTCTTTTAGTCGATAAAAATTCATTATATAATCTCCCGAAGGTTTTGACCACCGTATCACGCAAAAATCCTCTGTCTTTGTTTCAAGCTATTTTTCTGACAGATCTAGAGCAACATGATGTCTTCAAGCGCCCCAAGGACAAGTTTTTCAGAGGGTCATTGTAACACCCCGGATTCGATGCGCCAGGTGTCTGCCAGTTATTCGCCGTCGTTGCCATGTCATTTGATTGCGTGTTGCATTTTATCATGTCATCATGTGCATTTCATTTTGCATACGTGTTCATCTCATGCATCCGAGCATTTTCCCCGTTGTCCGTTTTGCAATTCGGCGCTCCTATGTCCTCTGGCGTCCCCCCCTTTTGTCTCTTGTTGTGAGTGGGTGTTAAACATTCTCGGAATGGACCGAGGTTTGCCAAGCGGCCTTGGTATACCACCGGTAGACCGCCTGTCAAGTTTCGTGCCATTCGGAGGTCGTTTGGTACTCCAACGGTTAACCGGGTAACCGCAAAAGCCCCTTCTCCTAGCAGACCAACACCTCTCCAAAGTGGCCCAAAACCCATCTAACTCCCCTCCATGCTCTCGGTCGTTCGATCACGATCGTGTGGGCGAAAACCGCTCCTCATTTGGACTCTCCTAGCTCCCTCTACCTATAAATATGTGTCTCCCCCCGAAATTCACGGATGAAAATCCCCCGAAACCCTAAATCTCCTCCCTCTCCGCGCCGGACACGTCCACCCCAGCCGGACATGTCCGCCGCCGACTCCCATGCCAATCGGAGTGTGCCACGTCGCCGCCGCCGGCTCCCTCTCTCTCCTCCGCCGCGGCCCGCCAGGCCCATCGCGGGCCCGCGCGAGCCCACCACCGCCCCGCGTCTGCGCCGTCGCGCCCCGTGCACCGGCCCGCGCCGTCGCCCGCGCGAGCCCGTCGCCTCCCGACGCCGTCCGCCGCCGGTGGCCGGATCCGCCCGCCCGCTCCCCGCCGGCGTCCAACCGCCCCGCCACCGCTCATCCCCGCCGGAGCCCGAGCTCCTCACGGCCCGGCCGCGCTCCGCCGCGCCGCCGCCCGTCCCGATCCGCCTTCGGCCTCCCCACCGCCGGGACCTCCATGGCTGGCGCCGCCATGGAGCTCGCCGGAGCTCGGCGCTGCCGCCTCCGCCCGTCGGCGCCCCGTGCCATCCCCGTCGACCCGCGTCCCCGCCGTCCCCTCGCCTCCACCGCGGATCCCTCGTCGCCGGCGCCGCCCTCCTCGCCGGAGTTCGCGGAACCTTGCCGGAGACGAAACTGGATCAGATCCACGCATCCCCGGAACCAAACGTCACGTCCCCGTATCCCAGATCCCTCCGTCCCGCGTTGACTTTCGCGGAGGTATAAATCTGCTAAGTCCCAGATCTGTGTAATTTTCATGCCATGTTCATCGCATCGTATCTCTGCATCCGTAGCTCCGTTTTGCGCGTGCAATATGTCAAATTGTCCGTCTCAGCGAGTACATCATTTCATTCCATTGCATCATATTCATTTGAGCTCATCTTGATGCCCGAATCATCATTGCAATAGTGCTTCATAATGTTTTCTGATGTCTGTTAACATAACATGCACTTTTGTCATTTTTACCATGTTTGATGTGTGCATCCTATGAGGTTGATGTCTACATGTGTTTTGATCTATGCCATGTATTCTTTACAGAGGTGCTTACCATGTATTTTTGTGATCAATGTGGTGACTAGAACAAGCATGCAAACTAGGCTTCGTAATGTTGCTGATTTTAGTCTCTTTTCTGCTGTTATTTTGATGCCATGTAAACTTGATGCTACAGAGAGATCCATGCATATTTTGAGATACTTCAGTAAGGATGTTTTGAACATATGGTGATGCTCTATCCATCCCTGCCCTTGGTTGCAATTATGGAGTAGTCTAGCATGTCATTTTCGTGCTCTACTTTTGCTTCAAAATGTTTCCTGGCAGATTGTTTACATATTCAATTTTGCCAAGGTTGTTGTAGTTGATCCATGCACCCTATGGACTTGCTATTGCCATGCTTAGCTTCATAAACATGTCTTCTTACTGTTGGTTTCATTGCCATGCCATGTTTTGCTCTATAGTGAGTTGCACAAGCTCATATACATGCCTTCATAATTCTGTTTCTGCCATGTTTGAATCTGTAATATAACTTGCCATGTTCACGTGGGTGCCATCATATTTTCTGATCCTTTTTGTCTCATGGTCAGTAAGGTACTTTTGTTCTATGCATTTAGTAGATTCATGACATGCATTTGTTTGCCATGATAAGTTCCTGTAACATGTTGTTTGATAGCTCTAAACATTGCAACCTGATGTTACTTTCTGCAAAGTCTGAACTGTTATTATTTGCTATCTTGCCATGTGTGTTTGAGCATGTTCTAGTGATTTCTGGAGATAGCTCAGTGTTCATGTTTTGTTATGCTTTACCTGTACATCATGCCCATGTCTTTTGTTTTCATATTATGGTACTTTAGCATGTTGTTTTGATGCTTGCAATATGCCTAGTTGCTGTTTTGGACAGATTGTTGTTATGACTTGTATAGAGTGTATGTGTTGCCCCGTTGCTCCGTTTTGAGTGTGCTCTATATGGAACTTGCTTGTTTTTGCATGTAGTTTCATATTATCATGTTGCATCCTTGTTTTGAGGTGTTTGCTTGATGTTTGAATGCCTTTTGCATCAATGCCATGTTTAACTTGTTTTGCTCATATCTTCTAGATCGTAGCTCCGATTAAATGAACTTTATATGTAACTTGACTAGAATCTCGTGTAGATCATCTTGGTGCATCTTAAATTGCTGTTTAACAACTTGAACATAAGGTTTATTCAGATCTGGACCAACTTTGAAATTTGCATATGAGGACTTACCGGAATTGTTATATGTTGTTCCCGGCCTCATTTAAACTTGCCTTGATGTGTTTGTTCTTGTTTGCATCATCTCTTGCCATGAGTAGCTTCATGTAGCTTTGTCATGCATCATGCTTGTTGTGCATCATGTCTTGTTCATGTGTTGTGTGTTTACTATGGTGTGTGCTTCTTCTTGTTAGTTCTTGTTTCGTTGCGATCGTGAGGATTCGTTCGTCTACGCTTGGTTCGGCTTCATCCATTCGTCTTCTTCATGGACTCGTTCTTCTTCCTTGCGGGATTTCAGGCAAGATGACCGCTACCCTGGATCTCACTACTATCATTGCTATGCTAGTTGCTTCGTTCTATCGCTATGCTACGTTACCTATCTTTTGCTCATCAAGCCTCCCATATTACCATGAACCTCTAACCTTTGACACCTTTCCTATGCAAACCGTTGCTTGGCTATGTTACCGCTTTGCTCAGCCCCTCTTATAGCGTTGCTAGTTGCAGGTGAAGTTGAAGATTGCTCCATGGTGGACAGGATTTTGGTTGGGATATCACAATATCTCTTATATTACTAATGCATCTATATACTTGGTAAAGGGTGGAAGACTTGGCCTTTTGCCTGGTGTTTTGTTCCACTCTTGCCGCCCTAGTTTCCGTCATACCGGTGTTATGTTCCCGGATTTTGCGTTCCTTACGCGGTTGGGTGATTTATGGGACCCCCTCGACAGTTCGCTTTGAATAAAACTCCTCCAGCAAGGCCCAACCTTGGTTTTACCATTTGCCTCACCACCACCTATACCCTTCCCTTGGGTCAGCCAACCCGAGGGTCATCTTTATTTTAGCCCCCCCGGGCCAGTGCTTGTCTAAGTGTTGGTCCGAACCGAGCCGCCTGCGGGGCCCCCTCGGGGCAACTCGAGGTCTGGTTTTACTCGTAGCCTGTCTCATCCGGTGTTGCCCTGAGAACGAGATATGTGCAGCTCCTATCAGGATTGTCGGTGCATCGGGCGGTTTTGCTGGTCTTGTTTTACCATTATCGAAATGTCTTGTAAACCGGGATTCTGAGTCTGATCGGGTCTTCCTGGGAGAAGGTATATCCTTCATTGATCGCGAGAGCTTATCATGGGCTAAGTTGGGACACCCCTGCAGGGTATAATCTTTCGAAAGCCGTGCCTCCGGTTATAGGCAGATGGGAATTTGTTAATGTCCGGTTGTAGATAACTTGACACCAGATCCGAATTAAAACGCATCAACCGCGTGTGTAGCCGTGATGGTCTCTTTTCGGCGGAGTCCGGGAAGTGAACACGGTTTCTGGGTTATGTTTGACGTAAGTAGGAGTTCAGGATCACTTCTTGATCATTGCTAGCTTCATGACCGTTCCGCTTGTTCTCTTCTCGCTCTTATTTGCGTATGTTAGCCACCATATATGCTTAGTCGCTGCTGCAGCCTCACCACTTTATCCCTTCCTTTCCCTTTAAGCTTTGCTAGTCTTGATACCCATGGTAATGGGATTGCTGAGTCCTCGTGGCTCACAGATTACTACAACAACAGTTGCAGGTACAGGTTATGCGATGGTCATGATGCGAGAGCGATGCTTTCTTGCATTGAGTTCTTCTTCTGCTTCTTCTTTGATCAGGGGATAGGTTCCAGGTCGGCAGCCTGGGCTAGCAGAGTGGATGTCGTTTGAGTTTCTGTTTGTGTTTCATCCGTAGTCGGATGGTGCTCTTATGTATGATGATGTTGTATTCGTGTGGCATTGTATGCCTTATGTATGTATCCCCATCTATTATGTAATGTTGATGTAATGATATCCACCTTGCAAAAGCGTTTCAATATGCGGGTCTATCCTTGGTGGGACCTTCGAGTTCCTTTTGGATAGGGTCGCATATTGGGCGTGACAGTCATCAACCCCTACCTCGCGGAAGTGATGCATCACCCTCAAACCATTGAGATGCGTGAGGGGGTGTTGTACATCCGCGATGTGGAGGGACCAAGGAGTACCGAAAGCGTGGAGATAAAGCTCGAAGCAATGGAACAACAAGTTTTCAAGTGCCAAGGAATGGTGGAGCGCGGACTTAACGCCAACCAGATGATGATCGAGGAGTTCACCAACAACCACAAGCTGGACGCCAAGAACATTGGGGAGACCATCTTCAAGCTTCATGAGAAAATCGAGCACCTCCAAGCCCATATCTATGACCTGCAAAACCAAAACTGTGAGTATGAATATAGATTCAAGAGGATGAGTTTGGCTGCAGATTTGAGGATCCCGGAGACTCGATCATCCTTCTATGATGGTGAGCCTATGCCTTGGAAGACGGACGACAAGCCTACATCATCAACAACTCCTTCTTCACCACCTCCAGGACATAATCACATGGGTATGGTCACTCTCCTTGGCAACTGCCAAGCTTGGGGGGGAGTTGCCCCGATATCGTATCACCATCACACTCCTATCTTTACCATTTTACTTAGTTCGATCCTTTTGGTAATATCTTGATCTAGTAGAATAAAGTTTTGGTATGAATTAGTTTTGAGTTTCGATTTGTGATCCCTCTATGTAATCGAGTCTTGAGCTATATATAATAAAGATTAGTGTTGAGTCAAGGGCCTTGCTATCTTGCTATGATCTTAAGTGCATAAAAGAGTAAAAGGAAATAAAAGAGATCATATTGATCTTATGGATAGTAATGACTTCATATATAGAGAGTATGAGGCTTAAAAGTTGTTGAGAGTTGGCAAACATAGTTTTTGTCATCGTTGCAATTAATAGAAAGTAATAAAGAAAGAGAGGTTTTCACATATAAATATACTATCTTGGACATCTTTTATGATTGTGAGCACTCATTAAAGTATGACATGCTAAAGAGTTGATGTTGGACAAGGAAGACAACGCAATGGGTTATGTTTTCTCACATCTCAGTTAAAGTATATTGGCATGGATCATTCAAACATTATGAGCTTGTCTTTTTCCCCTCATGCTAGCCAAATTCCTTGCACCAAGTAGAGATACTACTTGTGCTTCCAAATATCCTTAAAACCAGTTTTGCCATGAGAGTCCACCATATCTACCTATGGATTGAGTAAGATCCTTCAAGTAAGTTGTCATGTTGCATGCAATAAAAATTGCTTTCTAAATATGTATGACTTATTAGTGCGGAGAAAAATAAGCTTTATACGATCTTGTGATATGAAAGTAATAAAAGCGACGAACTGCATAATAAAGGTTCATATCACAAGTGGCAATATAAAGTGACGTTCTTTTGCATTAAGATTTCGTGCATCCAACCAAAAAGCACATGCAACCTCTGCTTCCCTCTACGAAGGGCCTATCTTTTACTTTATGCCTTTTACTTTATGCAAGAGTCAAGGTGATCTTCACCTTTCCCTTTTACATTTTATCCTTTGGCAAGCGCCTCGTGTTGGAAAGATCCTTATATATATATATATATATATATATATATATATATATATATATATATATATATATATATATATATATATATATATATGTTGGGTCGCGCTATTCGTCACCCTGGGTGAGGAATTCTTATTCCTCACCTCACCCATCCCGCACCAACCCAACCCATGGGAGGTAAAATTATGGATACTAGAGACCGTTCCTTAATTTACTACTTACGGCAGCATGGATGCTCCCTGCAGCGATGTAATCTTACGGCCTGGAGTGTGGTGTGGAGGCGTGGAGCACTAGAGGGCATGCCCTGCATATAATGTAATTTTACGGGAAGAGATTAGTAACTTACCTCTATATATGTACTATACATGGGTATTGCAGCATCGTAATTGTCTCTCTATCACATGTCAATTTTTTTTAAAGAAACTTTCCATTCAATTCCTAGGCCTGTAAGAAATTTGGAATCCAAAAACAAACAAGACTTTATAATTTTATTTTTACGGTAAAGAAACACATTCTACTAATTCAGTTGAGATCTGAACGTAAGAAATTTGGCAGTAGATGAAAACAAGAGTATTTTCAATGTTCCATAAAAAAGAGTATCTTCAAGGTATGGTGCGGTAACTTCTTTTTGCGAGTGTATGGTCAAGTAACTGAATGTCATGTCAACATATGAATTACTTGTAAAATGATAGGAAAATGTAAGAATTTATGCGGCATATTCCAAACTATTTTGTAACATTATTTCGGTTACACGACGCTGAAGTCTGAAGGCGATCTTATTGACGTCATTTGTGGGTGACTCAATTTGATCCCAAGACTCTACCTCATCAGAGGATCAAGGGCATAGAAATAGCTGAGCTTTTTTTTAGAGACAAAGAATCGAGCTTAACCCGACTTTGATTTGACAAAGCGATAAGCCGGCTAGAATTACAAAACCGCCAACATCACTAAAAAAACACCAGCAAACAAAGAAAAGAAAACAACAAAAGATACAATGGGTGAGCAAACCACTCGCAAGTTACAACAAAGCAACAAGCTAAGATGAACAACTAAGGCACATTTCTAGCTTAAAGTAGATGAAGCCCTCCTCGACGAACAAGACAGTAATCAGCAGCAAAAGCCGAGGCTTGGGAACGAGGAACAACCAGTAGGAGAGGAAGCGTCTTCGACATCACCATGGGCACAAGAGAAAATAGTTGCAACCTCATCCATCTCCGAAGGGGGCTCCTTGCCCCCTCGCCTTGGCACGGAAGGCAACAATCCATTGGAAAATGGAGATGCTCCCCCGAGACCTAGGGTGAAAACAACTGCCGAGACCAACCGGGGTGCAAAATGACCACTGCCACTGTGCTAAGCCGAGCTCATGGAGGTAGAAACTTCGCCTGTTGAACAACACATCACACTCATGGAGGAGCAAATGCACAGATGATGTTGCTGATGACAATAACCAAAGCAATGGAGATAGCCGAGACAATACTAAGAAGCGACACTTAGTCTACAACGAGCACCGAGCTCATGCCTCCCCCGACACATCGCAGCAACCATGGTAGGGGACCCCTGTCCCCTTCCAACACAGCCACGGAAGCAGCACACTGGCCAACCATATAAAAGAAGCACTTGCCAGCTGTAGAAATATTCATCTCACAGTCTGCACGGACAACCATAGCCTCCACCCTCCTCTGTTTATCACAAGAGATAAATTCATTCTCCATAACATAAAAAATGTAGTCAGTATCTTAGAATAATCCCATACATAATGAAGATTCATGTGTGTTGATTTATAAAATGGGTGCAATTAACCTCCAAGTTCCTCGTTAAACTGTAATGAAACAAAAGAACCGAAAATAAAACCCAGCAAAGATTGACTCCCTGAAGAGGATCAGATTTCACCTCTTTGCAAATGGAAATAAATCTAACTGGACATTGGTACTAACCTTCCCGCAAAAAAAAGGAAATTGGTACTCCCTCTGTAAACCAAAATAAGGGCGTTTAGATTACTAAAATAGTGATCTAAACACTCTTATGTTAGTTTACGGCGAGAGTACTAACCAAGCATTGCTCCGAACAGCACCAAACAAGAAAAATTAAACTACCGTGTATTCAGATAAATAATCAATGTTACTCATGCAATCGGCTGAAGATATAATAGCTGGTTGATTTTCCCAAATTAATCAATGTTACTCATGTAGAGAACTGTACGTACAGATTTTTTTGCTAGCCGAAACTCCAGTCAGTTATTTTTGTTTCAATGCATGTCTAATTGTACCATTTGTTTCAATAGGCAGTAGGTTCTATATAGGATCATGTGGTGCCATTTTCCTGACTAGTGTTAAACTAATACACATCTTCAAATGGCACGAAAGAAATAGTTTTATTTTCCTCTAATCCTGACTGAGATGTACCTGAGGTTGTTGTTCATGTCGCAAGCAGCCATAAAAGGCAGAGTAATCAGAGGATGCACCGGCCTACACTGGCAATTCTTGTGCACTTGTCTAACTACTTGAGTTTGCTTCTAAAAATTGTGTGGGAAAGAAAACAATTAAAGAAATGTAGTGTTCTCAGCTGTCACTTAGAAGTACATGGGACTGAAATATGGTGATAACATCAGTTCCATGGTTCAATTGGTTATATGGTGTAAGCCTGAAGAAACAGTATGACATTCACATTACTCCGACTAGAATCACGACTATTATCAATATTCATACTCTCCCAACCTGAACTTAAAAAACAGTAACACAACCAGAACTTCCAAAAGCATTGCATATCTTATACAAATCAGAACATTCAGAAGTCCATGGCTGTACAACCTTATAAACCGTGTATTTTAGTTGAGGGAAGTATCATTAGTTCGCCTAGCTTTGAATAGCTGCAAATAGAGTTTTTTCCACGAAAGTTGATCTTCTTCTATACGTAATTGACAAAGCATTGTAAAAACTCATGATTTACTTATATATGTCACATCGAGCTATTACTAGTGGTGCCAACTAAGCTAGTAATGAAGTGATTCCTGAAATAGGAGTATGCAAGAACAATAACTGAAATAGTTTTCCAACATAAAGCAACTCCCTATGAATGTCTTTCAAGACTGAACGTTTTAACTTAATATCTCTAGGAAACATTTGAAGTAGATGAAAGAACGATATATGTGCACCGGAATTAAATTGGATTTGGCTTCTGGTCAAGCCATCGATGCCTACATCATGCTTCCTTGCTCAGAATCTCGATTTCAGAATGGTGAGTTTCCTCTTACATTATTAAATTCGATACAGTAACAGATTCATCTCTTTGTTCTTCCATATATATATTTCAAAAAGACACTCCGGCTGACTCCATTACTAATAAGGAAACAAAAGTAGTTCAATAAAGAATGCAGGGCACCTGAATCTATCTATCAAGATGAATGTGAGAAAACAAATTACTACTAGTCAGACCCAGGCGCCATGAAGGGTCGAAAACAGTGGTTTATAATGTTTGCCTAAAAGAAACTATACTAGACAGGAGACTTGAATATACGGTATGTGTTTATAATATTCGCCAAAGAAAATTACTGCCCATCAGGCATGATCAATGCATATACTTGACCAGTTGTTACTTAAAACACCAAAATTTGATATTATTTTTATCCGTGTGAAACTTAAATCACAATATGAATATTAAACTTGTAGTTTGGCTATGCCCAAAACAATTAAAGTTGGTGTGGAACAAAAACTGAATACAGAAATCTTGGCTTTAGCATTGGGGACGTGACTTACCCATATTCAGCAAACTCAACTTCTTAATAAATCTAACTAAATTCGAGCAGACGCAATGCGATGGTAAATGGACACAGGACACATGGTTATGTGACTCGATGGAGGACGATACAGAAGAGCTCCAGTGGTTGGGGATCGTCGTGATGGGACGAGATGTGCCCCACATCTAGATGAAAAAAACGCGGAGCGCTGCATCAACCAACATGAGCAATAAGTATTTAGTGATAAGAGATTTTTAGAAAATATTCAAGACATACCCGTTTTCGTTGTATAGCCATAATCCCAAAAGTTCATGAGGCTGAAACACAGCAGATCACTACACACAACAATCAAACTACATCGTATACTTTTTGCTCTGAAGATGTGGTATTGTCACAAATGCTTCCCTATGCCCTATATGGATTTGGAGACTGATTTTCCCCCATGTTTCAATAAGAAAAGGAAGGAGATAATTTGAGATATACCTTACCTAGGTGTGCAAATCTGGAACAAATACGAACGCAGACTTGAAGCTCGTAGCACATCAGGGGCGGCGGTCCAGTCAAATGGATGGATTGAAGGACTGGAGGACCCCAGGCGTTGCTACAGGAGCGGATCCCAAATGGGGGCTGCTCGCCCAGATGAGTTGCTCCCACCGCGGCCTCCTCACGTTGCTTCCTTCAGCGGCCACGAGGCCCGGGCGTGCACAACCGCCGCGGCGACTAATAGCGCGGGACATGGCGGACCCGTCGTGATGCCTCCTCGCCGGCCGCTGACTGGTCCGTCGAGCCACCGTACTGCCGCCACGACCACCACATGTGCTGACACCGACACCCCTATAGACAAGCCGCTCACTGCGCCACCGAGGACTTGCCGTCAAGTCCATCCGCCGCTCATCGCAGCCGCATGATATTCGCCGTCGAGAGTGGAACTGGAAACGGCTCTCAGCCGATTAGAATAGGATGGGATAGGTGGGTTAGCTCCTAATAACACGATGAGAAAACAGTACACGACGTAATGTGAAAAGGTAAAATTACCTCGGCGCCTATAGATTTTTACACCTATGGAATTATGGCTTGGTTGAGTCCAACCATGTGGCTCGGTCAATCGATCAGGGTGAGTAATAAGTTATTCTTCACCCTGGGTCTTAAATAGACTTTCTATATATATATATATATATATATATATATATATATATATTATCCTTAAGGTAAAAGGTTGGGAGGCATCACTATAAGCCCCTATCTTTCTCTGTGTCCGATTTAAATTCCAGAATCATAAGTATTGCGTGAGTGTTAACAATTGTGAAAGACTAAATGATAGTTTAGTATGTGGACTTGCTGAAAAGCTCTATTATTGACTCTTTCCGATGTTATGATAAATTGCAATTGCTTCAATGACTGAGATTATAGTTTGTTAGTTCTCAATGAAGTTTCTGAATCATACTTGACGTTGTGAATAAATTGTTATTTGAGCATAAGAAATCATA